>NW_006198035.1:97288-98088 GCF_000334495.1 Tupaia belangeri chinensis
CACACACACACACACACACACACACACACACACACTCCCTCTTTCATCTTTGGAACAAATTTGAATTGACCCAGTCAGTAAAATCAAAACATCTCCTGAATTGCCTTCATGTGTTCACACAGCCTGTCTGTGGAAGGCACATCTTATGCAATATTGAATGGGACACAGAATCTGTCCTCTTTCTAGAGAAGTAAAATCAATGACTCTAGTTCAATATGGTACATGTTAGATTTAGAGCAGAAAGGAACCACAGACCAAGAGCTGATTAAACAGAAGGTCAGGAAATTTGTTCTACTATGATGCTGTGTTACTCAAAAGGGTACAGGGGAAAAACAAAACAAAAACAAAAACGAAAAGGGAATCTTACTCAAGTGAAAGGCCAAATAACCAATTCCATTTCACTGGAATGGAGGCTTTGAATAGCAAGAGGAAGTTAAGAACAAGTAGTTGTAGACACAATTCTATGGGCCATGAGACGTATGAGGATAAATATTTAGAAGCTGATCCTGGGATCCAGCAGGTGGCATAATGGTTAAGGTGCTGGACTCACACGTGGTCAACTACAGTTCAAGTCTGGACTCAGTGACTTGAAAATCACGTTGGGCACATGTGCGTGAGTGCCCAAAATCCTGAGAGGAGAATGGAGGAGAAAGGACTGCAGCATGACCATATCCCTGGTGGCTGATCTCTCACTTTCTGTCTCTCCAGTGAGCATACACATCCTAGAGCAAAACATCTCTCTTAAGGGACCAGCAGTTAGCGTAATGGCTATGTTGCTGGACTCCCACGTAGTCGACTGC
>NW_006198035.1:98327-105307 GCF_000334495.1 Tupaia belangeri chinensis
GGAGAATGGAGGAGAAGGGATTGCGGCGTGGCCATCCCCCCTGTGGGGTGATTTCTCGCTTTCTGTCTCTCTGTCTCTCTCTGTCTGTCTGGTGAGCGCACGCGCCCTATAGCAAAAACCTCTCCAAAAAAAGGAAAAAAAATTTCTCTTAAAAAAAAAAAAAACAGAGGATCCATATGCACATTAAGTTTGAGATGCCTGCTCTGACTGAATTTCGATCTACCCACGCTTTTTCCTATGCTGTTTTGGTTATTTCCATGTTGAGCGCATCCCAGGATTAGAGATAACACCTGCTGTGGTCGGACTTAGGTCCTGACTGACACTATCTGCTCTCTCTCAAAGGCCAAGCAAGCCTGTTTCCCCCCCATTTATCTGGCTAGCGAAACTGAGGAAGAGGCATGGGGCCTTGCATCCCAACTGCACCTTCTGAACTCCAGCCTGGAAGCCCCTCAGGTGGCTGCACTTGATCATCTGATGAAGGAGGACTTGGGCCACCGCCGCGTCCAGCAGCTCCAGGTCATCGTAGAAACAAACCAGCAGCCCCAACCTGTGTGAGAGGAAGAGGGTGCTGGAGGGGGTGCAGAGCTAGGGGCCACAGCCACACCCCTCCCCTGTCTAAACCAACAGGCTTGTGATCATAGCAGCTTCTGCTTACCAGGTACAATACGGGTTTACCTGGGTTATCTCATCACAGCAGCCCTGCAAGTAGGCCCTCTCAGCCCTGTTTCACAGCAGGGCCAAACTGAGGCTCAAAGAGCTCGAGTGACTTGCCGAGGCAAGGAGTGAAGCTGGGACTTAAATCTGGATCTATCCGACTATGCCCTCCTGGGACAGGTCAAGGGCCCAAGCAAAGAATTATGACGAGTTAGCCACAAAAAACTCCGTTTTCGTCTGGGAGAGGAGGGGTTTGCCTACCTCCATGGAGTCTCTGAGGCAGAGAACTAGTTCCAGGGTGCCTCCCAGATGGTGCAGAAAGTTCAGAAGGAAAACAAACAAAACAGACGGGGGCAGAATGGTGTAGGAACGGAGGTGGGATATGAACCCTGGTCTAACAGAGCACTATCTCTAGTGGTTAGGAGTAGATTCAGGCAGACTTGAGTCTGAAGCCCAGCTCTGTGAGACCTTTGACCTCCAGCATGTTACTTCTCTGCAAGGCCGTTACATGCAGTTGTACGGTGCCTACTGCACTACTTACAGGGTAGCCCCGCCTCGCTCAGCCTATAATAAATGGGAGGTCCAGGGGCCAGCAGGTGGTATAGTAGTAGGGGCACTGGACTCCCACATGGCTGACTGTATTTCAAGTCCCAGACCAGGTAGCTTGCTTTTGCACCTTCCCCTTCTTTCTGTTTTTCCCTGGCCAAATTCAATAATAATAATAATAATAATAAATGGAATTAAATAAATAAATAGGAGGGTCACTGGGCTGGCCCTGTAGCCTAATGGTTAAGGGAACCAGATCCCACATACCTGATGGTGATTCAGATCCTGGCCCTAGCTGCTTAAAATACACACCGGGTGTGTGTGTGAGTGTGTGCGTGTGTGCTGACATGGAGGCACACAAGGGATTCTCCAACATGGAGACCCGTCAGCTATTTCCGACCCTCGGCCCAGCCTAAAGGAAAGACGCATTCAACTCAGAACAAAGCAGGTCCCAAGTATTTCACACGTCTTGTTTCATGCTCAGAACAGGAATTAGTACCTGATAAGCTTTCCTAAAATACTTATCACATAAGGGAGGCTCAGATAGCATCTGTCCCCTTTATCACCCTTCAAAGAGGGAGACCTCCCTGGGGACACCTCCCCTCGCATGCACAGAGAGACACAAGACTATTAAGTCAGGGACCAGCAGCCTCCCTCCCTTCCTGGGGTCTTTGGCTGCTCAGAAGCTGGTGCTTCGATGGGAAGCAGTCCCGAGGGCTCGGAGCATACACCCCTTGCCTGTGGATGGTGGAGGTATTCCTCATGTCAAAGCCGGAGGAGCGGATCCTCTCCAGGAACGCCTGCGCCAGTTCGGGTGTGATGTCATAGACCGTGTCTAGCTGCTTGGTGGCGTTGTCGTAGCTGATAAACAGCCCAATCTGGTGGAGGGAAATGGGAAGGTCAGTGAGCAGGCAGAAGGGGCCCAGTGTGACTCCTCCTTGGTGGCCTGAGCTGTGCCCCCTATCGGACACTTGGCTATGCCTCTCTGTGCTCGTTGTCACTAATTTCTTAATGATCTAGAACTGATGCTGTGGACTCCTCCTTTAACCCAACTCCAGGAAAGTATGGTTTTAAATATCATAGCAGTTAGACTTTGTTCAAGCTAATTTTTGCACATTTATTTCTAGATGTGTTATATTAAGGTCAGCAAACATGGCCCCAAAGTTTTCTGCTTTGGAGAATCAGATTTTTTTTAATAGATGAGCCAGGTTATACAGGGCCCTGGGGGACGGAAAAGCATGCGTGTTCTCTTTCTAAGATACAAAGTCTGGCATTTAACTTTATTGACTATACCATTCAGATTCTCTAGGTCCTTGTTCCTCCTTTGCCTGTGTGCCCCAACGTGTCACGCTGAAATCGTCCACAACTGTAAGGCTCAGACCCACTTTTTTCCTTTCATTTCTAACTTTTGGCCTTCTGTATTTTGATGCGCTGTTACTCTGTGCTTAAAAGGGCTCATAACATTGTCTTTCCCTCACGGTTTGTACTCTTTGTCCATATACGATTCCCTCTTAGAGGGCAGGCCCAATAAGAGTGGGTAAGTGCTGTGTATTGGGAGCCAGACCCCAGGTGGGTGACCACAGTTCAAACTCTGGCTATGGCCTAAAAAACATGCTGGGCACATATGCATGCATGCCTAAAAACCCTGACGGGAAGGAGAGGTGGAGGAAAAGGGATTGAGTTGTGACCACGCCCTGTTGAGGGTTTCTCTCTCTCTCTGTCTCTTGCATGTCCATTGATAATACAAAGAGTTCTCCTTTTTGAAAAATGGCTTCTGGTATGCGTATAAGACCCCAAGAGGAGAATGGAAGAGATGAAATTGCAGCATAGCCATTCCCCAGGGAATGATTTCTCATATTCCTTCTCACTGTCTGTCTCTCTCCAGTGAATGCACATGCCCTAAGGCAAAAGCCTCTAAAAAAGAGAAAAGAAAATGGCTTGGGGGGGTGGGGGAGTAGCATGATCTTGATTGACAGAAACCTCCCTGAACGCTGACGATGCCCACACCCATGGCCAGGGCTGAATGAAGCTGGGGGTGGAAAGAGAGAGAAAAAGAGAGGAATCTAGTTCTGCCTCTAGTTGACACTGTTAGATCAACTGGTCCATGAACAAACCAGTTATTTGATTCAAACACTTCTCTCACTGGTCAGGAAAAATTGGGGGCATGTATTTTAAAAAATAGGGGCAGGGGCCGGCAGGTGGTGTGGTGGTTGAGGGTGCTGAACTCCCACATGACCAACTACAGTTCAAGTCCCAGACCTGGCAGCTTGCTTTCTCTCTCTCTCTTATCAAATTAAAAAATAAATACATAAATAAGTAAAGTTAAAGAGAATAAATAATTCTTTAAAAATAATAGAGGAGGGACCAGCAGGTGGCGTGGTGGTTAAGGCGCTGGACACTCCCACATGGCCGACCAGGGTTTGAGTCCTGAATCTGGTGGCTTGCTTTCTCACTTCCTCTCTCTCTCACTCTCATCCTCTGTCTCTCTCTGGTCAAATTACAAAATAAATGAATGAATAAATAAAATAAAATAATTATTTAAAAAAAAAAAAGAGGCAGTGGGACCAGCAGTTAGCGTAATGGCTATGTCGCTGGACTCCCATGTAGTCGACCGCAATTCAAGTCCCGTAACCGATGGCTTAAAACTCACACCGGGCCCAAGATCCCGAGAGGAGAATGGAGGACAAGGGATTGCAGCGTGGCCATCCCCCCTGGGGGGTGACTTCTTGTTTTCTGTCTCTCTGTTTCTCTCTGTATGTCTGGTGAGCACACACGCCCTATAGCAAAAACCTCTCCAAAAAAAAGAAAAAAAAAATAGAGGCAAGTCCCAGTCACTTCATAAATGCCTCTATGTTGGCAGCATTCTTTGGAGGCCACGTTCCAGGATCATCGTGCTCAAAGGATTTTAGTTCATGAACTCAACCTCGGAAGAGACAGGTTGACTAGTGAGTCAAGTAACCTTAGAACACGTGCATTTCTCCGCTGTAAACTCTAGAGTTAAACCCGATCATTGCCCGGTGCTGAAGTAGCTATTAACAGAGGGAGCTATAAATAGAGGCAGCTATTAATCCATGAGGCTTTCACTTTGGGTTCCTGCTTCCAAGGACGGGAAACTCTATAGCTATTGTCCTTGGCCTTTCTTGAGTACAAAAATACCCTTTAATGATTTTTGGTTCACAGCCAACATTCCCTTTATATCATGTTTGTTCACATCAGAGCTATTTTAGCGGTGCACGATTCTTTCCCTTTTCTCAACTGGTCTATGCTAGAACACAGCCCTATGACTGACCACTCGAGGCCTTGTTCCACAAGTTTCTTTAGAGGCCCAAGATACGTTGGGCTGAAGCAGGTATATGATTTCCAGGGCACTGTGACTGGCTGGCTGAACACGGGAGGTTTAGAACACACCTTATCCCAGGTATATTATATTAGCAATGGAGACCTAACAATGGACTTTTTCAACTTACTTCTATAGGACTGAGTTTCATAATTTCTTCGAATGATAGATGAACCATATATCTGCCCAAAATCCATAAGTTTTCTGCACTGACCCATGAAACAGAGTCATCTGCAAATAAACAAACAAACAAATCCTTTATACTGGAGCGTGATAGTCATCAACACCTTTGACGACAGGACCTCCTTGCATTCATTCATTCATTCAACACCCATGAGAATCTACCTACCAACGAGACATGCTGCGAGGAGGCCGTGATCACAGATTCCCACCCCCTGAGACCTTGTACATTACCGTGTTACTCCTTCAACCGGCAATATCAGTATCACCTGGGAACTCGTCAGAACTGCAGATTATTTTTTAGTGTTTAAAAACCACAAAATAAGTTTCATTTTTAGTTCAGCTAATTACTACATAATCTGGCTACGTCTGACTCTCTTTTATTCTAATCACTACGACTGATTATCATCCTTATTAACTATCACCATATCGCTGCTCTTGAACCAGACCAAGCTCCTGTTTCCTCACACGCACCCACAATGCTCTCCACGTCTTTGCTCACTTGGGCTCTTCTCACCACCTAGAATGTCTTTCCTCGCCCCTTCTGCGTCCAAACTCTATTTCCATAATTGGGCTCAAACTTTTCCCCATCTTTAAGGCTTTCTCTTGTCTTCTTAGCCAAAAGCAAATTCGCCCTATTCTAAATTGCTACAGGACTCTCTCTGTTCTGGCATTTGAAATTCCCCATAAGTGAGAAGTCAGTGGAACTTTAAGAACAGCCATGCCTGGCTTAGCTGCAGAAGCTCCCCATGCTAAGACACTGCACTTCCCAGGCTGGGATTGCATGGGAGGCCCCTGAATCCAGCCTAAAGGAGGGGTGCAGGGCATGTGCCTAAAATCCCTTGCAAGGCTCAGGCAGGAGGATCATGAACTTGAAACTAATCTGGGCAATGTAGGGTCACCCTGTCTGAAAGAGCCAGTGTGATGGCAAGCACATAGACCTGGCTTGAGTCTTTAAAAAAAAAATACTGTCCAAGACCCAACTTTAAGTTTCATGGCCCCTGATCCTTCAGTAAAAGCCTTTGACACACAGCATCATATTGGTGATGCTGGGGGAAATCAAAGACTCGTCGAGTATTTACAGCTGTGTGAATCAGTCCCCAAGAGCTATTGCGGAAGCCACGGGCAACGGCTGATGTCCAAAGGTGATGAAGGAGGTGGTGTTGCATGGGCTGATTCTCAAAATACAGGGTGCCTCCCTGCCCAGGGATCAGGGATGTTGGGGCAATCACAGATTCCCAGTCTCCCAGTGATCCCCTAGACTCATCTAGGCTGGGGCTCTGGATATTTGACTTGGCTACTGGAGAGGAAAGAGTAGCTCCAGAGAGCTATAGAATTTTGAGGGGAGTACCACAAAATGCATCAAGAGTCAAGCTGAATTGTTCCTTTTTTTAAAAATTATTTCATGTTGACTTTATTTATTTGTTTTATTTTGATCAGATAGAGACAGAGTGAGAGTGAGAGTAAGAGAGAGAGAGAGAGAGCAAAAGTGAGAAAGCAAACCACCAGGTCCAGGATTCGAACCACAGTCAGCCATGTGGGAGTCCAGCGCCCTTAACTGCTACCTCCCAGCCCCAGAATTGTTCACTTTTTAATGATGAAAAATGAACTGTATTGGGGCCAACAGGTGGCGTAGTGTTGAAGGCGCTGGATTCCCACATCGCTGACCATAGTTTAAGTCCTGGACCAGGTGGCTTAAGACACACTGAGCCCATGTGCATGCATTCCCAAAATCCCAAAAAGAGAATGGACGGAAAGGGATTCCAACATGGCCACCCCCCTGGGGGATGATTTCTCACTTTCTGTCTCTGTTTCTCTCTGTCTCCCTGGCAAGCACATGCATGCACCCTATAGTAAAAATCTCTTCATAAAAAGGAACTGTATTTATGCAGACCAATGATCCGCTAAGCTTGAGATGTTTTTAACAGTCAAAGTACTCCCGGTTACCTTGAGGACCTTCATAGAGAAAAAAAAAAAAAAATTAAGGTCCAAAGAGAATCAGTTGTACTTTATTGTAGTTTAATAATGAAATATACCATGAAAGAATTAAAGAAGGAAAGTCAGTCTGTTCCTAATTGAAGACTTGGGGGAATTGAGAGGTTGAGTGACTTTCTCGGGGTTACCCAGTGTGAGACTCAGATTCCTGGAGGCCATAATTATGCACCAGGCAGAGGGAATTCTACTATGCATTTAAGACATTGATTATTATGCTGTTTAATGTTCCTCATGCACAAATCTCAGGGCTTAATTCCAGAAAAAGGTT
>NW_006198035.1:105319-135512 GCF_000334495.1 Tupaia belangeri chinensis
CACTCACACTGGCTTCCTTTGTGTTTCCCTAACACTCAGAGCTCATTTCTCACTCAAGGCCTTTGTATGAGGGGACTTCAACAATTTCATGGAAAAATGGAATTAAAGTATATATTTATTTTGGTACAAAAATTTGAAATCTATGCATAATTTTTTCTTAATACACATTTTCCATAAAATTTTAAATATTGATTTATTTCTTCCATGAGCAAGATTTGAAGAGAACAAAAGAGAGCACTCAACAAGGTTCTGACACCTTGATCCACCCCAGCCTTCAGCCAAGCCCAGATTATGGGCACATGTGTGCTGGGCATATTCAGGAAGGTCTCTAGACTTGAACCAGGAACCTCCCCCCGACCCCCGGGGATTACCTCACAGAGCATCATATTTTACTGCTGTACTGCTCTCTGGTCTCCCCATGAACATTTTTTTTAAAAGAATTATTTCATTGAGTTTTTATTTTTTATTATTATTACCTTTTTAAAAAATTTTGACCAGAGAGAAAGGAAGCAAGCTGCCAGATCTGGGACTTGAACCACAGTCAGCCATGTGGGAGTCCAGCACCTTAACCACCATGCCACCTGCCAGCCCCACTTTTTAAAGACACCTCATATTTGCTGGTCCCTCTGCCTGGAATGCCTGTTCTCCAGAGCCTCACGTGGCTGATTCTATTTCCCCCTTGTGGCCTTATTTCAAATGTCACCCACTCAGGAGATTGTCCCTGATTCCTTAGTCCAGCAGTCAACAAACTACAGCCCCTGGGCCAAACAGAGCCCATTACCTGGAGGCATGTAAAAAGCATATGATCTTCACACGTTGGTGCCCGTAAATAGTTTTACTGAGGCATAGGCATGCCTTGTCATCTCGTGTGCGTGGCTGCTTTGGAACTGCATGTCAGAGCTGAACAGTAGAGAGGAAGACTGTAGACTCACGAAGACTAAAACGTTTACTCTGCCCTTCACAGAAAACATTTAGCCAGGCCAAGCTAAGGCAGCTTATCTTGTGTTTCATTCCACAAACCACGTCAAACCTTTTTTGGCATTTATTCATTTTATTTTCTTTATAGCAACTACCAGTATCTCAGTTTCTCTTTTTCTCTTTCTCTCTCTCTCTGTCTGCTTGTATAAAAATTTCCTCCACTTATCCTTCCACAATACAAGGGGACTTCAAACAGTTCATGAAAAGTGGAATTAAATTACTAATTATTTTGGTGCCAAAAATTTTGGAATCATGCATAATTTGTTTTTCTCCCCCCTCCCCATTATTTTTCTAGTTTTTGTAATAGAGCGCATGCACTCTCCAGAGAAAGACAAAAACAAACAGAGAGAAAAAGAGAAATCACTGCCCCTAGAGAGGAGGGTCACACCACAATCCCTTCTCCATTCTACTCTAGGGATTTGGGGCACGCATGCACTCATGCCCAGTGTGATTTTTCAAGCTGCTAGGTCAAGGACTTGAACCATGGAACTGGCCATGTGGGATCCAGTCACCTTAACCTCCACACCACCTGCTGGCCCCATTGTTTTGGGTTTTTTTTTTTTTTTTCACAGAACAGACTGCAGTAAAATCTTGAAGACCTCTTGTAAGACAGTAGACCTATTAGGGCTGGCTTCATGGAGCAGTGATAATGCATTGCTCAAGAGAAGCCAGATCACACATGTCATCCATGGTTCAAATCCCTGGCCCATTCAATTTCAAATATGCCTGGCCCCTGCACAAGTGCTCAAGATCCAGCAGGCTGGAGGACCAGGAAAAGGAGACAGTGGTGGGACCAGTCCCCATGGAGGGGACTCATCTCTTCCTCTCTCTCTGTTTCTCATGTTCATATACATCTGTATCTGTTCTATCATAAATAAGGAAATACATCTTTAAAAATAGGTAGGTATATGGAGGCCAGCAGGTGGCATAGTAGTTATATTGCTGGACTCTCACATGGCTTGCCACGGTTCAAATCCTGGGCCCAGTGACTTGAAAATCACACTGGATGTGTGCACGTGTGTGCCCAAGATCCCAGGAAGAGAACAGAGGAGAAGGGATTGTGGCATGACCATCCCCCCTGGGGGGGGTTGGTGCCCGTAAATAGTTTTACTGAGGCATAGGCATGCCTTGTCATCTCGTGTGCGTGGCTGCTTTGGAACTGCATGTCAGAGCTGAACAGTAGAGAGGAAGACTGTAGACTCACGAAGACTAAAACGTTTACTCTGCCCTTCACAGAAAACATTTAGCCAGGCCAAGCTAAGGCAGCTTATCTTGTGTTTCATTCCACAAACCACGTCAAACCTTTTTTGGCATTTATTCATTTTATTTTCTTTATAGCAACTACCAGTATCTCAGTTTCTCTTTTTCTCTTTCTCTCTCTCTCTGTCTGCTTGTATAAAAATTTCCTCCACTTATCCTTCCACAATACAAGGGGACTTCAAACAGTTCATGAAAAGTGGAATTAAATTACTAATTATTTTGGTGCCAAAAATTTTGGAATCATGCATAATTTGTTTTTCTCCCCCCTCCCCATTATTTTTCTAGTTTTTGTAATAGAGCGCATGCACTCTCCAGAGAAAGACAAAAACAAACAGAGAGAAAAAGAGAAATCACTGCCCCTAGAGAGGAGGGTCACACCACAATCCCTTCTCCATTCTACTCTAGGGATTTGGGGCACGCATGCACTCATGCCCAGTGTGATTTTTCAAGCTGCTAGGTCAAGGACTTGAACCATGGAACTGGCCATGTGGGATCCAGTCACCTTAACCTCCACACCACCTGCTGGCCCCATTGTTTTGGGTTTTTTTTTTTTTTTCACAGAACAGACTGCAGTAAAATCTTGAAGACCTCTTGTAAGACAGTAGACCTATTAGGGCTGGCTTCATGGAGCAGTGATAATGCATTGCTCAAGAGAAGCCAGATCACACATGTCATCCATGGTTCAAATCCCTGGCCCATTCAATTTCAAATATGCCTGGCCCCTGCACAAGTGCTCAAGATCCAGCAGGCTGGAGGACCAGGAAAAGGAGACAGTGGTGGGACCAGTCCCCATGGAGGGGACTCATCTCTTCCTCTCTCTCTGTTTCTCATGTTCATATACATCTGTATCTGTTCTATCATAAATAAGGAAATACATCTTTAAAAATAGGTAGGTATATGGAGGCCAGCAGGTGGCATAGTAGTTATATTGCTGGACTCTCACATGGCTTGCCACGGTTCAAATCCTGGGCCCAGTGACTTGAAAATCACACTGGATGTGTGCACGTGTGTGCCCAAGATCCCAGGAAGAGAACAGAGGAGAAGGGATTGTGGCATGACCATCCCCCCTGGGGGGGGGCATGATTTCTCACTTTGCCTTTCACTGTCTCTGTCTCTCTCTGGTAAGCATATATACCCTAGGGCAGAAACCTTTTTTTAAGAAAAATTTCTTTATATGTATATATATATAGAGATATATGAGAGCAAAGACTTTGTCTTATTTTTCCATTCTATCTTCACAAGTCAACTTTTTTAAAGTGTTTAAGAGTTTGTTCTGTTTACATTATTAACATTAAACATTTACCTTCATTGCTAATCTATTAATACATAACCATTCTTTTTATCTTGACTCTTTTTTTTTTTCAGTTGTGATAAAATACAAGTAACATGATATTTACTATCTTAACCATTTTTAAGGGAACAGTTGAAGGACTGTAAGAACTTTCACATTATGGTGCAACCACCACCACCATCCATCCCAGAACCTTTCCTATCTTGTCAAACTGACACTCTACTGCCATTTCCAATTTCTCGGTGAATTTGACTAAGACATAAGGAAGCTTTTAATAAAAATCTATCAAACGGATTACTCTTGACCTATTTATTCTTTGGTTGCCAGGAAGCTCAGAGCTACATCTGTGTGTTTTATTGCCTAATTTTTCTAACAAAATTATCTTGTCTCACTTTAATACAGGCTTTTTTTTAACATAGAGTTTGAACTCATAACCTTATACTAAAGATTTTCATCAAATCTAAGATGTCATCATTATTTATGTTCCACTAAAAAAACTAGAACATATCATTGATTTTAAGATACAGATGCATCCTTATTTCAGAGACTTCAACGTGTCAAAAGTACAATGATGAATGAGGTGTGTGTTTTATTCCATAAACCACATCAAACCCTTTTTGCAAAGGAAGAATGTTAAAAGAAAAAAAAAATGGGACAATGAAATCAAACCCCAGTTTTAAGAGATAAAGTATCTCTTTCAAAGATGGATTTTCCGGGACCAGCAGCTGTCGTAATGGCTATGTCACTGGACTCCCACGTGGTCAACCGCGGTTCGCGTCCTGGACCCAGTGGCTTAAAACTCACACTGGGCACGTGTGCATGCATGCCCAAGATCCTGAGAGGAGAACGGAGGAGAAGGGATTGTGGCGTGGACATCCTCCCTGGGGGGTGATTTCTCACTTTCTGTCTCTCTGTCTCTGTCTGTCTGCCTGGCGAGCGCACGCGCCCTATAGCTAAAACCTCTCCAAAAAAAAAAAAGATAGATTTTCCCCAAATGGTGACCCCCAGCTGATGCACAGGCTCACCAGTGGTGTTGAAGGATGTCTGCAGAATCCCAGCCATCCAGGAGTAGAGAGCTCTCTGGGCGTGAGCTGAGGTCTGGTCGTAGAGGTCTCTGAACACTGCAGAGCTTAATGACACAAATGGGCATTGATTAATAGCAAACAAGTGGAGACTGCTTTAAAAGGTGACAAGCCAACTGTGGTGAAGAGCACTACTAAGAAGCTGCACTCCACAGGCTGGGACCACAGGGATGTCCTGGGTTCGATTCTTGGTCCATACAAAAGACAGGAGACACTGACATGTGCCTCCAATCCCAGTGACAAGGGAGGCTGAGACAGGAGGATCGTGAGCTCAAGGCTGGCCTGGGCAGTGCAGTCCCAGGTGGGAGACTGAGGAGGGGGGATTGGAACACAGTGAGACCCTGTCTTAAAAAATAAAGCAAAATAAATGATAATAGTGAAAGGGAGGAGCCATCAGGTGGAGTGGTGGTTAAGGCACTGGACTCCCACATGGTCAACAGCAGTTCAAGTCCCAGATGCGGTGGCTTGAAAATCACACCAGGCTTGTATGCATGTGTGTCCAAAATCCCGAGAGGAGAAAAGAGGAGAGAGTATTGTAGTGTGGCCATCCCGCCAGGGGATGATTTCTCACTTCCCCTTTCACTGTCTCTCTCTGACTAGCATACACACCCTACGACAAAAAAAATAAATACATTAAATAAACTAAAATAATGAAGGGGAGATAAAACAGTTAACATCCTCAAAGCTGTCTAGTGTTGAAACTGTTTCTACCTCTTTTCTGTATGTAGCGATGTTTCCCCTTTCTCTTCTTCCCCTCCGCAGATTAACACCTTCCAAAGAGTAGCCTATGCAAATTGTTTCCACCTCTGCACCTCCTGGTTCTTTTGTTTTGTTTTTGTAACAGCTCTATTGAGATATAATTCATATACCAATAGAATTCACCCATCTACTGTGTATGAGTCGATGGTTTCAGTATATTCTCAGAGTTTTGCAGTCATCATCACGATCCATTTTAGGACATCTTAAGTATCTAAAAAAGAATCCCCTATTCTTAGCTACCATCCCTCAACCCCCAGTCTCCCCAACTCCTAGAAACCACTAATCTGTTTTCTGTCTCTAGTTTTGCCTATTCTGGATTTCATGTATATGGGATGATACAATATGGCAGTCTTCATGTCTGGCTTCTTTCACTTGGCATAAGGTTCATGCATGTTAGAACATATATGAGTACTTCATCCCTTTTTATGGCCAAATAATATTCCATTGTATGGATGTACCACATTTTGTTTACCCATGCATCAGCTGCGGTACTTCTAAGTTGTCTCCACCTTTTGTCTTTTATAAATACTGCTGATATAAATACTCGTGAACAAGTTTGTGCACCTATGCATTGTGTCTATGTCTTTTAGAGTAGAATTGCTGGGTTAAAGGGCAACTCTGTTTAGCTCTGAGAAATGCCAGACTCTGTCTCAAGCAGCTGCACCACTGTACGGTCCCACCTGCAGTGCAGGAAGGTTCTGATTTTTCCACCTCCTCTTCATCACTTCTTATTCTCTGACGTTTTGAATATAGAACTCTGGCCGCAGCTTGGTGCACTTATCACCACATCACTTCCTGTGGTGATGCCGTGGAAAGTCACCAAGGACCTCCTAGCCGTATCCAGAGATCCCATCTGGTCCGTACAGAACTGGCTACTTCACAGCATCGGCACTCTTCACCTGCCCTGCTCATCCTGAAAAGCAGTGCAGTCTCGTTGTCCCAGAAGCCTTCCCTCACCCCACCTGTCACCACTGAAGACCCCTTTACCAAACAACCAATTCACCAACCTGCCCCCTTAAAATCACTCCTAGTCATTTTATATGTGAATAGGCAAACTTCTCTTTAAATTCAACCTAATGTCCTTTCTATACATAGTCATGTGTTGCTTAATGCCAGGGATACGTTGTCAGAAATTCGCTATTAGGCAATTTTGTCACCCAAATATCATATAGTGTACTTGTGCAAATCTGGGTGTTGCAGCCTTCCACACTTCTAGGCTATATGGTATTGTAGTCTATTGTTCCTACACTACAGACGTGCACAGCAGGTTACTGTACTGAATTCAGGAGCTGACTGTAACTCAGGAAATACTGTATTTCTAGGCACATCTAAAAGTAGAATAGGTACAGTGAAAACCTGGCATAGTAGACAAAATATGGTATACCAGTATAGGGCCCCACAATGGGTGGAGCTTACAGGACTGAAAGTTGCTCTGGGTGGGTCAGTGAGTGAGTAGAGAATAAATGTGAATGTCTAGAATGCTAGTGTACACCGCTGCAGCCTTCATAAAGACTGTATACTTAGGTTATGCTGAATTTATTTATTTTATTTTTTAGAGAGATTTTTGCTATAGGGCAGGTGCACTCATTGGAGAGACAGAGAGACAGAAAGTCAGAAATCACTCCCCAGGCTATGCCACAATCCCTCTGCCTCCATTCTCTTGAGATTTGAGACATGCACACAAATGCGTCCAGCATGAGTTTTAAGCCATTGGGTCTAGGACTGAAACCATAGTCAACTACGTGGGAGTCTGATGACGTAACTATTACACCATCTGCTTGTCCCTCTATTTATTTATTTATTTATTTAGGAGAGGTTTTTGCTATAGAGCACGTGCACTCGCCAGAAAGACAGAAAGAGAGAGACAGAAAGTGAGAAATCATCCCCCGGGGGGGATGGCCACGCCACAATCCCTTCTCCTCCATTCTCCTCCCAGGATCTAGGGCACGCATGCACATGCGCCTGGCAGGAGTTCAAGCCACCAGGTCCAAGACTCGAACCACGGTTGACTACATGGGAGTCCAGCAACATAGCCATTACGCCAACTGCTGGTCCCCCCCCAAATTTATTTTTAATAAACTTTCTTAAATAATAAATGAACTATAACTTAATGTAATTTTTTGTTTTATAAACTTTTTTTTAAGGTTTTTACCATAGGGCATGTGTACTCTCTAGAGAGATAGAAAGATAAAGAGAGGAAAAGTGAGAAATCACCCCTGAGGGACAAGGCCACACCACAATCCCTTCTCCTACGTCCTCCTCTCAGGATTTTAAGCACTCACACATGCACCTGGTGTGATTTTTCAAGCAGCCAGGTCTGGGACTTAACTGGGGTTGGCCACGTGGGAATCTAGTGCCTTAACCACCATGCCAACTGCTAGTCCCTAAACTTACTCATTTTTAAAAATTATTTTTACTCTTTTCTAATAAAACTTATCTGGAAACACAAACACATGGCATGGCTGGACAAAAATATTTTCTTTCTTTCTTTCCTTATTTCCTTAGTCTTTTTCTATTTCTAAAATGTTTATTTATGTATTTTTATCCTTTTACACTTTTTTGTTAAAAACAAAGACACACATACACACATTAACCTAGGCCTACACAGGGTCAGGATCATCAATATCGCTTTCTTCCATCTCCACATCTTTTCCCACTGGAAGAACCATGATGAACAAGACAGCCTGAGATTAAATCAAGCACAACAGAAAACAGTTCATCGAGAGACGCGGTAAACACAAGATCGATGAGGCTGCAGCTGGCATGACATGGCGCACTGTTTTCTAGTGAACTGTTTTCTGTGTGCATAGAAAGAGTACACTCTAAATGATAATAAAAAGCACAGTAGAGTAAAAGCAAACAGTAGCAGTCGTTTGTTACCGTTATCAAGTATGATGTGCGGGACATAACTGCATGTGCTGTACTCATGTGCCCTGGCAGCCAGTTGGTTACACCAGCCCACCACCATATGTGCTATGACATTATAAAAATTATGATGTCACTAGAGATAGGACTTTTGCAGCTCTGTAATAATCTTTTTTTTTAAGAAAAAAAACAAAGGTTTTTGCCTTAGGGTGCATGTACTCACTGGAGAGAGAGAGAGAGACAGACAATGAGAGAGAAAGTGAGAAGTCGCCCCCTCCCCCCCCAGTGGGATAGCCACATAGCAATCCTTTCTCTTCCATTTTCCTCTTGGGATATTGAGCACACGTGCACACATGCCCCGTGTGAGTTTCTGGGACTTGAACCACGGCTGGCCATGTGGAAGTCCAGTGATATAACCACTATGCCATCCGCTGGCCTCCAGCTCTGTGACAATCCTATGGGACACCATCCTATGTGTGATCTGTTGTTGATCAAGACCTCCTTATATACCACAGACTGCGTTTTTCTCTTCTTTTTTCTTTCTTTTATTATTTTCTTGAAAGAGCAGGAGCAGGTGGAAGGATAAGGACAGGGAAAAGATATAGTTCTTTAGAAATAATGGTGAGTCCAGCAGGTGGTGTGGTGGTGAAGGCACTGGACTTCTACATGGCTGACTGCAGTTCAAGTCCCAGACCTGGCTGCTTGCTTTCTCACTTTCCCTCTCTCTGGTGAGTGCAAATTTAAATAATAATAATAAAACTAAATAAATTTTAAAAAAAGAATAAATGATAAGTTGAGGCCAGCTAGTGGTATAGTGGTTAAGGCATTAGACTCCCACATGGCCAACCACAGTTCAAGTTCCAGACTTGGTGGTTTGCTTTCTTACTTTCCCTCTCTCTCACTCTGTCACTCTTTGGTCAAATTAAGATAAATAAATAAAGTTAAATAATAAAATAATTCTTTTTCTATAAACAAGTAAGTGATAAGCATGCCACTTGCTGGTCTCAAAAGTTGATTTCTGTAGTGACCATTTGGGGAGTTTGACTGCCCAACATCTATTCCCCTTTTCTCATAAGAGCACCTTAGTTTTTTCTTGAGGTTAAACAAAAAAATCTTCATATTTCTCTCACTCTTGGTCTATGCTATTTGGGTTAGGCTTTGGACCACATCTAAGCCATTCAGCCTATTAGATCCCCTCAATCACAGTGATTGGTTCAAGGATGGGCACATGACCCAGGCTAACCAATAGGGATCGTATCTAGGGCTTTGCTTGCAACCATTGAAAAGATATTCTTTGTGTCCTCTGGACTAGGTGCTCTAAGGGGCTAGGCCTGTATCTGCCAATGCTACCTTGTAGCCAATCTGGCTGGAGAACCAAACCAAATAGAGGAGAATAGAGCAAAGAGATAAAGAACTCAAGATATTCCCAGTGGCATAAACTGAGTCTCTGGATCCAGCTGTGCCTGAAGTCAGCCCTACACTTAATCTCTGGATCCAGCTGTGCCTGAAGTCAGCCCTACACTTAAAATTATTTAATTACATGATCCAATAATTAATTTTTTGGACTCAAATCAGTTTGAATGGGGTTTCATCTCTTACTATCAGATGAGCACTGACCAGTAAACTCCTCTCCCAGTGATGGTCTCACCCCTTCACTCCCACCCTCATATAGCCTGAGTGAGTGGAGGAGGGAGGAGATGCTGAATTTAGCAGGGATTGCATAATGGCCTGAAGAGCAAAGGGATTTCATGAAATATATGTCTTGGCCAAAAACAAAAAAACGACACCCTGAAGACAAATTGAGGTCAACATATTGTCTGTTTCCCCAACAGTCTTTTGACTACAAAAAGGAATCTTCCAAATCATTGGCATCCTATTGGTCTTCTCCTTCTTCTGAATCATTGTTAGATTTAGAAAGAGACTGGTCCTAAAGTGCGAGAATTCATAAAAGGAGAGAGCTGGTGGTAGTAACAGTGCCCAGGGCCCTTTACGTCCTAAACATAATCCTGCTGATCTTGTTCTCCCGAAGTGTACCGTCAAACAGGGCTAGGTGCTAACAAACAGTAGTTGGCGTGATATCCTTTCTGCAGTGCTCTGTCAATCCTTTCACGTGCCTCAAGGAGGGAACTCACTTCAGTGCCAGGGAGCCTTTAACACACTTAGCTCCTTTTTAACCGAGTGGACAGGCCTCAGGCTCAGAGCCTTGTGCTACGAAATGAATTTGTGTGTCCAAAAAATGAATTCACGTGTCAAATCCTAACACTCGATGGGATGGTATTAAGAGGTGGGAGATCATTTAGACCATGAAAGTGGAGTCCTCATGAAAGGGATTACTGTCTGTCTTAGCTCATTTTCTGTTGCTATAATACAATACCTCAGACTGGGTCATTTATAACTAAAAGAAATTTATTTCTTATGGGTCTAATGATTGGGAAGTCCAAGAGTGGGACTGGCATCAGTGAGGGTTGTCCCAGAGAAGGGCAGACAGCATCCCATAGCAAGAGAACACTGAGATAGAAAGAAGAAATTAGACCAAACTCATCCTGTTTTTTTAGAAACTCATACCTGCAAAAACTCTCTCTCTCTCTCTCTCTCTCTCTCTCTTTGGGACCAGCGGTTGGCAGAATGGCTATGTCACTGGACTCCCATATAGTCAACCATGGTTTGAGTCCTGGACCCAGTGGCTTAAACTCATGCCGAGCATGTGCGCATGCATGCCCAAGATCCCAAGAAAAGAATGGAGGAGATTGTGGCGGGGCCATCCCCCCTGGGGAGTAATTTTTTACTTTCTGTCTCTCTGTCTCTCTCTGTCTTTCTGGCAAATGCACACGCCCTACAGGAAAAAAAAAAAAACGCACTCACTCTCACAGTAATGTAATTAATCCATTTATGAAGGCAAAACCCTTATGGCCTAATCACCCCCCCCCTTTTTTTTCTTTTGCTCTAGGGCATGTGTGCTTCCTGGAAGAGAGAGATGGGGTAGTGAGAAAGCACCTTCCCTGGGGGATGGTTATGCCACAATTACTTCTCTTCTTTTTCCTTTCAGGATTTTAGGCACACATGTACATATACCTACGTTTTTCAAGCTGTCAGGTCTGGGACCCAAATCGTATTATTACAGGGGCAATTCAGTTTCCAACACATGAGCTGTGGGGACATATTCAAGCTATAGCAGCACCCTTACAAAAGAGACCCCAGAGAGCTCCCTCACGCCTTCTGCAATGTGAAGTCAGAGTGAGAAGGTGCCTTCTGTGGCCCTCACCAGATGTGGATTCTGCACCTTGATCTTGGCCTTCCTATCCTCCAGAACAGTGAGAAATAGACGTTTTTGTCTAAGCCACCACTTTATGGTATTTTGCTATTGCAGCCTGAGCTGACCAGGACACTTAGGCAAGCAACATATCTAGCTAGGACTTAGTCATGTACTTATTTTTTGGTATTTGTGTTTACAATTTGCTTTTACTTAAGACAAAAGATTTCACATTTATCGTGTGTGTTTGTGTGTGTGTGTGTGTGTGTGTGTGATACTTACTTTTTGGAAAATGTTTTCCATGAGTGAGGGAGACAGAGACAGCACACCCAACAGTGTCCTCATGTTCAACCCACTGCCATCCTCCAGCCAGCCTCAGATCCTAGGCTAGCATGGGCCCAGCGTACTCAGAGAGGTCTCCAGACAGGAGCCAGGAACCTTTCAATGTGGGATTGCCTCGCAGAACACAGCATCATATTTTACCACTGCACTAACATCTGGCTCTCAAATTCACTTTTAAAATAAATATTTTTAAGTAAACAGAATTAGTTGTTATAAAGAAAAACGTGGAGCAAATAATAGTATAGATGATATATAATATGGCAAAAATAGTGTAGATGGTATCAGAATGCCTAGACTTTGGGAGACACTGGCTTTCATGTCTTTCATTTGTTTTAGGTTTTTTTTTTTTTTAAGAGATTTTCACTATAGGGCGCGTGCGCTCGCCAGACAGACAGAGACATAGAGACAAAAAGCGAGAAATCACCCCCCAGGGGGGATGGTCATGCCGCAATCCCTTCTCCTCCATTCTCCTCTCGGGATCTTGGGCACGCATGCATACACGCCCGGCGTGAGTTTTAAGCCACCGGGTCTGGGATGCGAACCGCGATCGACTACGTGGGAGTCCAGCGACATAGCCATTATGCTAACTGCTGGTTCCCTCATTTGTTTTAGGTTTTTGCCATAGGGTATACATGTTCACCATAGAGAGATAGAGACAGGGAGAGGGAAAGTGAGAAATCAACCCCAAGAGAGATAGCCACACTGCAAACCCTTTTCCTCTCTGGATTTTGGGCACACATGCATATGTACCTGGTGTGATTTGCAAGTTGCAAGGTCCAGGGCTCAAACCACGGTCAACCATGTGGGAGTCCAGCACCTTAACCACCATGCAACCTCCTGGCCCCAGGAGACGCTGTTTTAATTAAGCCATCTCTCAACTTCACAGCTTTTAAGCTCCAGAACTCACATATCCACCTGTTCCCACCTCTCTTCTCCACTCTTCCAGGTACTACCTCCCTGAATTCTCATAAGAGTCTCTGAGGAACAGCATGAGGAGTCAAGAGGGTAGGAGGAAGTACTCACAGGTTTTTAAAGGCATCCTCACGCAGGTCCCGAGGGAGCCTCTCCGTGATGTCTGGCTGGAGAAAGCTGCCTGAGGACCCCCTCAGCAACCTGCCCAGGATCTCCACACACTCCAGGGAGTTCAACACTTGGAAACACCTCTCCAGAGTGATGAGAAACAGGCTGCGATTGACACCAGGGCTCCGTAAGGCTTGTTCTCGAATCTCTCCCAGGTCAATGACGATATCTTGCAGATCCTAAAGGATTGAGAAACAGTAGGATCACCTTGAGCTCTGGCCCTTGGTTTGGAAGCCCTGGAAGGAATCACACATTGCAGCAGCAGGGGCGTTCAGGATCACTGTTTAATATCAGGGTGCTATGTCAAAACTTCTAGAACTTTCCATTACCTGCAAAACAAAGTCAAGGCCTTCACTTGCTCCATCCCCACTCTCCAGATATATCATGACCTTCACACCTCAGGTCCTCAGTCTAGCTGGGATTCCCACTCCCCTTTCTCATAACCAAACACAGCTTCTTTTTTGAGGCCAAGCTCAATTATGACCTCCTTAGTAAAGTCTTCTCTGAACCCCTGACTTCCTGCTTTAAATCAGACCTCCCTCTTCCATGTATATACAGAGTATCTCAAACAAAATCTATGTGCATTAAAGATGCTCATGTACATGTCTTTCCTCTAAGCCTGTGGTCTCTACTCTGGCTGCACATCAGAATCACCTGGGAGAGGGGCCAGTCGATGGCATGGTAGTTAAGGTGCTGGACTCCCACACGACCAGCCATGGTCTGAGTCTTGGACCTGGCAGCTTGCTTTCTCACTTTCCTTCTCTCTCTTTCTCTTTTTCTCTCTAGTCAAATTTAAAAATGAATAATAATAATAGTATTAATAATAAATAAAATTAAATAATTCTTTTAAAAAATCATCTGGGAGCTCGTAAGAAGTCCTAAACTCCAGCTGTACTATATACAGTCTGATTTAATTGGCCTGGGGTGAGTTCCAGATTGGGCTCTAATGTATATCTGAGGTTGAACCAGGAAAGTCCTCGAGGCCCAAACCATGAGCATAGTGGAGTGCCTAGTCCCTAGAGGACATTGAAAAATAGCCTCGGGGCCGGGCAGTGCACTCCACTAAGCTGACCCACGTGGGAGGGTTCCACCTCCAGAGCCCTTCCTGAGTATACCACGCACATGTGTCCTTGACCCCATGATCCTGGGTGCCTAAAGCTGGAGGAAGATCTCTGGATCAAGACCCTTTGACTGTCTGTCATGCTATGGAAGCCATAAGCTCACATCAATTTTTTTTCCAAAATTAGCATTTTATTCAGAACACGAGGGTCAGAGGTGTATCATTTATATTCTGGTACACAATACAGGGGGTGAAAAAAGAAAAATAGCCTATTCAAAATGAATGAATGAATGAAGCCTTTGAACCACAGAACAGAAGATGACTGATTCCTCTTCCTCCATCCCTATACACCCTCCAAAAATAGCCATCCTTGTACTGAGCATCGACTACACGCCGGGCACTGTGCCAAGCATGGAGAACTTCAACTTCCATGACAGTCCTACAGGTTAAGCCTCATAGGTCCTAGGGTCTGGTATTGCTAGATTTAAATCCCAGGGCTTCCACTCATTATCTGTGTGTCTTTGAGCGAGTCACTTAACATTTTTAAGTCAAACTTCCCTCTGCTGTAAAATGGAGATAAAAATCAGTACCTGCTGGGACCCCAGTTAGCATAATGGCTATGTTGCTGGACTCCCATGTAGTCGACCATGGTTCAAGTCCCATACCTGGTGGCTAAACCTCACTCTAGGTGCATGTACGTGCATGCCCAAGATCCCAAGAGGAGAATGGAGGAGAAAGGATTGCGGCATGGCCATCCCTCCAGGGGGTGATTTCTCGCTTTCTGTCTCTCTGTGTCTCTCTGTCTTTCTGGCGAGCACATGCACCCTATAGCAAAAACCTCTCCAAAAGAAAAAAATGAAAAAAAAATCAGTATCTGCCTCTTAGGTTTGTGTGAGCATTGAATGAGATAAGGACTGTAAATGTCTGGTACCTGGTGAACAGGCAACAAATGTTACACACTCTTATTATCTCAATATCACAGGTGAGGAAAAGGAAACAGAATGATCAACCAGCCCACATTATTCAGAGCTGAGCCATGAAGCAAGCACAGCTGAGCACAAACCCACACTTTAACCATCACCAAGTGTCTCCAAACTTCAGTCATTCACTACAGTATAGTGGTTAAGAGTACATCTGTGAATAGAATTTGGGGTATCTATGAACATTGAAGAAAGTGTGCCTCCTCATTGTCACTAACGTAGAACCGACATGTAGCCTTTCCGGTCGCAATGAACATGGGCACTGGGCACCATAAGGTAGCAGGGTCTTTGACTTCGTCATCACTGGAATCAGATACTCCCATAGGATATTTGAGCAACTGCAGATGCATTGAAATCTTGTTTGCATTCAACATGTCCTCACAATTATAGAAGTTCTTAGACCTGCTGCTAAGTCTTGATATCAAATGTGCTAAAGAAGCACATGAATTACCTGAATGTGTTCATTTGATACATTCTGAAAACGTTTTTCAATGGAATTGGCTTCCTTTGTAATATTTTGCATTTCGTTTTATAGATTTTTTTAAAGAATTATTTTATTGTATGTATTATTATTTTCTTAAAATTTGCTATAGGGCACATGTGCTCACCAGAGAAGGACACAGAGAAAGAGCATGAAAGAGTGAGAAATCGAGCCGTCAGGTCTGGGACTTGAATGGTGGCCGGCCATATGAGAGTCCAGACCTTTAACCACCACACCACCTGCTGGCCCCTCGTTTTTATGATTTTTAAAACATTATTTTACAAAGAATCCATTATTCTGAGAAAGGGCTTCTGGTGAAGCCTGAGAAAACATTATTCTGCACAGGCTTCACAGAGGAAAGAAGGCTCACAGCCAGAGATAAGAGCCCAGGTTCTAACCTGTGATCTGCCATGTCCAAGCTGTGTAACCTGAGGTGATTTACTCAACCTCCCCAAGCTCCAGGGTCCTCACCTGAATACTGAAATTGTAAGATTCTTATTAACCTTACTTCAGAAAGTCCTGGAGAGTATTCAGTGGGTCAACTGGTTAGTAAGATATGACCCAGAGGCCAAATCTGTCCCACCACTTGTTTTTATGAGTAAAGTTTTATTGGAACACAAATGTTTAAATGGTTCAACTCCTTTCAGAAAACACTGTTCCAGACTGAAGACCCTCTGCCCAGACTTCACCCTCTTGTTCCCCGGTCTAGCCAGGAGCCAGGATAAGCCAATCAGCAGCCATCTACATCTCAGTTAAAAGCCCTGTTCCCAGGACACTGAGAACATCTCACCAGGCGCTCCTTCTTATCTTCTAAGAGGCCTTTCAAAACAGTGTGGAGCTGCAGAGCATCCGTTTTCCTCAGGTCCTCCAGCAGCTTCTGGGGCCGGTACAGACACTGTTCCAGGTGGTTTTCCATGGCTGCCTGCATATGGGGTGAAGGGAAAGGCCATGATGTTAGGACAGGGGCACGTGGTCAGCACCACGGCCAGCAGCCTGGCCCGTCCTCCCAACTTCCTGCAGAGACCACAGGCTGGCAACCTGCCAACGTGACTGGTTTGGCCAGCTCCAAAATCTTTCACTAGTTGCCACTATTTCAAAGGCAGAGGATTCCTCACAAAATCCTGATTTCCAACTTCTCTTGGAAAATGCAAAGATTTGGCAACACTAGGCATGCATTCTCTTTCTGGCAACAATCAGCAGGCCAAGGGGCAGCTGCTTATCCTCCTGTGCACCCCAGCCCAGCCAGCCTAATTTCCCTATTCCATGGCCTGCCCGGTCCTGTGAGTGTTTGGAGTTGCAAGTCTGGAGCAGCAGCCTCTGCCCAGAAAGCTCAGTATCCCCAGGCGGACCATGCTGCAAAATTCAGGCAGAATGAACATGTGGTCTCCCCACCAGGCAAGAAGAGGCCACCAGCCTCTCCTGAAAGAGATTTCTTCTGCTAACTGAGGAATCTTTTCTAAATCTGCCTTAAATAGAGGTGCTCTAAGAAGGTAGCACAGTGCATGCGCTGGACAAGAAGTGGACTTCAGGACCAGACAACCAATATGCAAATCCCCACCTTGACACAGACCAGCTGTGTGGCCTCGGGCAAGGTACTTAACTGAGGTTGCTAGGTAAAATACCACTATGGGATATATACTAAAAAATGACTCCTTGTTTACCTCAAATTCAAATTTAACTTCAAATTAAAATCAAAATTTTTCTGTTTGCTAAGTCAGCCATGCTACCAGTTCTCTCATCTGAAAATGGAGACAACAGTGGGACTTACTCTATAATCTCTATAAGGATTAAGAGAGTGTATGGTGTGCTTTCTCTTTTTTTAGAGTTATTTTATTTAACTTTACTTATTTATTTTAACTTGACCAGAAAAATACAGACAGAGAAAGAGAAAGTGAGAAAGCAATCCGCCAGGTCCAGGACTCAAACCACAGTTGGCTATGTGGGAGTCCATTACCCTTAACCACGCCACCTGCCAGCCCCAGAGCGTGTGATGTGCTTTTGACAGTGCCTGACACACAGTAAGTGCTCAGTAGTGCCAGCCATTATCCTCTAACTTGAATGAGTCGAATAACGATTTATTTAATGTCTGCCCCCTAGAATGAAAGGCTCGTGTGGGTAGTAACATGATTGTCTTGTTCTCTGCTAAGCCCAAGTGTCTAGGCGTGTGCCTGAGAGAAAATGGATACTAAATAAGTAACTATTGAATGAGTCAATAAATATACACTAGGGAGAGTCATATTACATCCATTAACATGGTTATAAGAGCTACAGTTCATGAGGAACCTTACTGCTGGTGAGAAAAAGAACAGACATGACTTCTCTTTAGGTTGCCATGACGATACACAGAAGGAAAACAGTGGGGCTGACAGCCACCTCCAGCTAGTAGGTGTCCTGGTAAATGGCTAACAACCAGCTCTGAGTGTAGTTGTATGTGAATGTTGGTTGATAATTTTGTTTCTATTAAAAGTTAAGTAAAATTGAAATAACAAAGGCATATGTTGAAACTTTGCTCATTGCTCAATAATGTGAGTAACTTTGCTAACCAAGTAAAAAATATTAAACGAGTATATCTCAGGGCCAGCAGGTGGTGTGGTAGTTAAGGCACTGGACTCCCAAATGACTAATCACAGTTCAAGTCCTGGACCTGGTAACTTGAAAATCATGCCAGGTATGTATGAATGTGTTCCTAAAAATCCCAGAAGGAGAATGGAGGAAAAGGGATTGTGGCATGGCCATCCTCCCCGAGGGGTGATTTCTCACTTTCTCTCTCAGTCTTTCTTTCCATATCTCTCAGGTTTTGCACTAGGCAAATTATACATTTATACAATGTATAAAAAAAAAAGAAAAATGTATAATTCCTTGGAGCCAGGCAGTGGATCAGTAGTAAAACACAATACTCTGCAAGGCTGATCCACATAGGAAGGTCCCAGGTTCACACTTAGAGACCTCCCTGAGTACACCAGGCATGTACCATGCTCTGGGACTGGCTAAGGCTGGTGGTGAATCAGAGTGTGAAGACCCTTTTGGGAGTGCTATCACTCTGCCTCTCTCTGTTGTCTGACTCTCTTGCTCATGGAAGAAAGAAAGCTTTTTCAAAACAAAAACAAAAACAAAAAACAAATAGCTCCTTGATTTTCTGTGCTATTCACAGTATAATGGTAAAAACACACCACACTGGGTTCAGTAAGTACCCCCACATGGGCCATGCTGCAAATCCAGGCAAAATGAGCATGTGGTCTCCCCACCAGGTAAGTAGCAGAGGCCACAAGCCTCTCCACAGGAGATTTACCCTGCCAGTGAGGCATGTGCTGCCACGTTTACCACAGTCCCCACATACCCTACTCTCCTTAAGGCCAACACCCATTGCCATCTACCAAGATGTCTGTGCTGTTTAGCTTTCAAGTCTGGAGCAGCAGGTCTCTGCCTGGTAGCCTCTCCTTGTAATAGAGTCAAAAAGGAAGAAAAATATTTATTGGGCCCATGGTTAAAAGACTGATGATTGGGCCAGCAGGTGGTGTGGTGATTAAGGGCACTGGTCTCCCACATGGCCAACCATGGTTTGAGTCCTGGATCTGGCAGCTTGCTTTCTCACTTTTTTTTCGTCTTTCTCTGGTCAAATTAAAATAGAAGGAAAGAGAGAAAGAGAGGAAAGAGAGGAAGAAAGAAAGAAAGAAAGAAAGAAAGAAAGAAAGAAAGAAAGAAAGAAAGAAAGAAAGAAAGAAAGAAAGAAAGAAGAGAAAGAAAAGGAGGGAAGGGGGGAGGAAGGAAGAAAGAAAAATCAGTTTTTAAAATAACATATGAACCCCTATCTGTCACCATTAACAAAAATCAACTCAAAGTGGATCAAAGATCTAAATCTAAGACCACAAACTATAAAAGTACTAGTGGAAAATACTGGGGAAACTCTGGAAGACATTGGGGTAGCCAAAGACTTCTTAAGCATGACCCCCCCAAAGCACAAGCAATAATCCCAAAAATAGACAAGTAGGATTTCATCGGATTAAGAAGTTTCTGCACAGCAAAAGACACTATAATTAGTGTGAATTGACAATCCTTAAAATGGAAGAGAATTTTTGTTAACTGTGCCTCAGATAAGGGACTGATAACCAGAATATACAGGGAACTCAATTGGCCTTTCCAGAAGAAAATGACTAACCCAATTAAAAGATGAAAAATGAGCTAAATAAACAAACAACTCTCTAAGGAAGACATACGAGCAGTCAAAAAGCATATGAAAGCATGCTCAGTATCCCCCATCATAAGGGAGATGCAGATCAAAATCTCAGTGAGATACCACCTAGCCCCAGTCAGAATGGCGAAGATTAAAAAAAAAAAAAAACGTGGTGAAAGGGGAATACTCCAACATTGTTGGTGGGAATGTAAATTGGTTCTCTACAGCCACTGTGGAGAACAATATGGAGGTTCTTCAAAGACCTTCAAATAGAACTACCATATGATCCAGCAATTCCACTCCTGGATATCTACCCAAAAGACAGGAGAATATTCCGTCAGAAAAGTGCTTGCACAACTATATTTATTGCAGCATTATTCACAATTGCTAAGACATGGAACCAACTCAAATGTTCACAAACAGATGAATGGATTGAAAAAGTGTAGCACATATACTCCATGGAATATAAATTGGCCATAAAAAAAAAAAAACAAGGCCCTGAAATTTGATAGAGAGTGGACAAATATGGAAGATTTACTGCTGAGTGAAACAAGTCAGGCTACGAAAGAGAGACACTGTATTTCTCCACTTAACATATACTGACCATCTGCACTCTATGGTAGAGATGAAAGACTGGAGGACATAAAAGCATTAAAAAAGAAAAAAGACTGATGATTATACTAAAATATCCACTCTTTCATTGTTCTTTTCAGCAACAGAATCCCTCTAGCTATAGCTGGGCACATGGCTCCTTTGCAATAGGAAGAGGTGACTATTCCATGTGAGTCAATGGAACACAAGCAGAAGGAATTGTGTGATGTGCAGCTCATATCTTTAAAAGACACTCCCCCTCCACTTCTTCCTACGCCCTTCTCTTGGATTGGAGGATGGATGTGGTATTTCAACCATGTGGGCAAAAGCTCCCTCAGGGATGACAGAGCAAAAAGATAAAAGGGACTGGGTGCCTGGATGGCCTTTTGAAATAGAGCTGCCTCTCTCTCTGGATTGCCCACTTGCTCTGAATGGTAAAGGGTAAAATAAATCATCTAATTGTTTAAGCTACTGCAACTTGGGAACTTTTTGTTACAGCAGCTCAGCTTGTATCTTGACACACCATGTCTCCATCAAAGGGGGTAAAATGGAAGACCAGAGTTTGTAGTACATTTCAAGATAAACTTAACAGACACTTTTCTTTGTGGTAGTGAAAGCTATCTCTATCCCCAGCCCACTTCTCCAGCTTACTCAGCCCCTGAGTTTGCGATCTCTAGGCCCTGAAAGTGGATCATATAGATGAGTCTCAGGTACACACCTGCAGGCTAGGGATGGTGAAGGAAACACTCCGTGAATTCAGATAGGCCAAGATTCTGTGGGACAGGTCTGACGTCCACTCGTGGGAGCTTCAGTCGAAGACAGAGGAGAGAAAGTCACCATGACGGGTTCCCCTTCAAGCACTGTTTCCCTAGCCACATGCCCAGGGGACAGGAGTTCACAGAGGGTGGTGAGGATGGGCAAAGGATTCTAGGAACTTTGTGCTTAGAAGTAAGATTCATTAATTTAGGTCAATGGAGGGAGAGTTTCCAATTCTAGGAATTTGCTTGGATCCCATTCTCTCAAAGACTGTTATTGGAACCAATAGATGGCGTAATGGTTACACTGGTCTCCTACACAGCCAACTGCAGTTTAAGTCCTTATCCCAGAGACTTGAAACTCATGCTTGGCACATGTGCATGTGTGCCCCAAATCCCAAGAGGACAATGGAGAAGGGACTGAAGCATGGTCATCTCCCCTGGGGGGGGGGGTGTGATTTCTTGCTCTTTGTCTTTCTGTCTCTCTCTGTCTCTCCAGAAATGCATGCACTCTATAGCAAAAATCTCTTTAATAAAAAAAAAAACATTATCAATTTCTGTGCTGCTTGCAATGTTCTAATTTTCATAACAATCCACTTAGACTGACTACTATCCAAACAGACTGACTTGGAATGGTGGCCTTACTATCTGAGGTTTAAAAGCAGATGTTGTGCATACAAAAGAGACTGGAGGGAGAGTTTCCAATTCTAGGAATTTGCTTGGATCCCATTCTCTCAAAGACTGTTATTGGAACCAATAGATGGCGTAATGGTTACACTGGTCTCCTACACAGCCAACTGCAGTTTAAGTCCTTATCCCAGAGACTTGAAACTCATGCTTGGCACATGTGCATGTGTGCCCCAAATCCCAAGAGGACAATGGAGAAGGGACTGAAGCATGGTCATCTCCCCTGGGGGGGGGGTGTGATTTCTTGCTCTTTGTCTTTCTGTCTCTCTCTGTCTCTCCAGAAATGCATGCACTCTATAGCAAAAATCTCTTTAATAAAAAAAAAAACATTATCAATTTCTGTGCTGCTTGCAATGTTCTAATTTTCATAACAATCCACTTAGACTGACTACTATCCAA
Organism: Tupaia belangeri chinensis; assembly: GCF_000334495.1. NCBI lineage: Eukaryota > Metazoa > Chordata > Mammalia > Scandentia > Tupaiidae > Tupaia > Tupaia belangeri. The sequence goes on from NW_006198035.1 coordinate 127,351, forward strand.
ACAGACTGACTTGGAATGGTGGCCTTACTATCTGAGGTTTAAAAGCAGATGTTGTGCATACCAAAAGAGACTGAAGTAGCATATAAAGAATGCAGGCTCCAAACCTGGATTTGAATCCAGGCTATACCATGAAGTGTATGGCATTAAACAATTTACTGGTTTTTCGTGCATCTCAGTTTTCATTCCTATAAAATATGGCCAACAATTGAAGGATTAAATTCACTCAGACATGTAAAGTACTTAAAACAGTGCCTGACATATACTAAGTGCTGATAGCCCTTCATAATTTGATTTTTTGTTATAAATAAATAGATGGATAGATTAATAAGTAAATAGATACATAAAATTTTGAGTCTGAAATAATGTATTCAAAACAACTCATTGGAGTTATCTTGGGGAGAGACGTATTTATGGAAATCTTTCACTTAAGTGGGTGTCCCTGTCGTGGTACCTTAAAATCCCCATTTCTTTTCCTTCATATACTCATCACAGTAGGATTATTTGTTAAAAATGGCCTCAACACTACCTAGCTTCCTGCCCCATCTGACAGGCCTGGATGCAGCACATACCACAATAGTAAAAGGAATGGGCCCTAGGTCCAGGCTACTAGAATTGGGGTTTACATGCCAGCTCTACCACTTTCCAGCTACATGGCATTGGTTTGCCCTCTTGTGCCTCAGTTTCATTATTCTGTCCAATGGGAGAACAGGAACTACCTTGTGGTCACATGTGAGGATTAGATGAGCTTCTTTCTGTGAAGCACTCACCATCGTGTCTGTGCTACATGGTAAACATTCAAGAAAGTCTGGCTCTCATGGTAGAGCAGAGGCAAATACATGTATGCGGAACACGTGTCGACTTTACAACACTCGCACCTTGGTGGACATTTTTGTCATGAATATGCATTACTTTCTTTACTTTCTACAATGACGAGACTTTCGTTAAGAATTTTTATTAAAAATCTGTCTCATGGGACCAGCAGTTAGCATAATGGCTGTGTCGCTGGACTCCCATGTAGTCAACTGTGGTTCAAGTCCCGGACCCGGTGGCTTAAATTCACGCCGGCGCGTATGCGTGCGTGCCCAAGATCCCAAGAGGAGAATGGAGGAGAAGGGATTGCGGTGTGGCCATCCCCACGGGGGGTGATTTCTCGCTTTCTATCTCTCTGTCTCTCTCTGTCTTTCTGGTGAACGCATGCACCCTGTAGCAAAAACCTCTCCAAAAAAAAAAAAAAAATCTATCTCATTCTTCCCCCTCCCTCCCCATCAGGGCAAGTTACCTTCGGAACTGTATGAGGTCCAGTAATGCTACGATGAAAATAAAATGAAAAGACGACTTAAAAAGGAATCATTTCAGAGAGAACACAGCCACATTCTGTTTGAAATTCTTAGAAGAAGCTAGTGGGGATGGAGTAGGTACGTTACCATTCAGATAGCTTCCATCTATTATTTCTTCCTAAAAAGCAGAGCAATAGCATCAAGCGTAATATCCAAAAGTTGGCAGCTCCAGTACAAAGGATTTTGATTAAAATAAAATGGAATACTCACCGCCATTTTTTGCAATAATGGATGCAAATCTATAAGAAAGCCATTGAATGTGTAACTAGAGTTGAATTGTGTGACCTTTAAAAATACAAATATGGGTTATGAGATGAGCCCCCGGAAAATTCATTCATGGAGGAAAACCTCTAGTAAACTTTAATTATAGCTATGCCAATTATAACCCTAGCTTGAAAAACTCTTTCAGAATTATCTTGAAAATGCCACACACACATACACACACACACACACACACACACACACATACATGTAACCACGCACACCAAAATATATCAAGGCATCATGTACCTCAATTGATCTATACCAGTATGTTCCCTAAAATGTGTAGACACCATGGAGGGTGATTTCTCCCTCAGGACTTACCCTGCCTGAAACTTGGAATTCTGTGAATTGCCACTCCATGACCCAGAAAAAGGAACAGGAAAAGGGAGTATGTCGCAGATTCCTGAAACATTCTCCTGTAGTTAATTCAAGCATAGAAGTGATTCAGGCTTTAATAAAAAATAAATTAATAAACTTAAGAACACCCAGAAGACAAAAAGGAAAACAAGTACACTGAGACTTTCTTGAAGGTTTTTAAGAATAAATTGTAAATTCTATCTAAATGTCTATCTCTTAGTCTAAGATACATCTCTCTTTTTGGTGACAACAATGGCTTGTTTATATTATTACCACCACTTCCCATTCCCCTCAATCCAGCAAAGAGGGGGGGCTAAAAGCATAGACTCTGTTATATATGAAAAGGAGGTTATATCCCAAATATGATGAAGAATTTTACAATTCAGGCAATTCGGTCAAAGACAAACAAGCCAATGGGTGAGGGGGGAATGGGAGAAAGATAGGAAGTCAAATTTTATAAAAAGAGATACATAAATGGCCAGTAAGCACATAAAATGTTATCACAGCATTAGTTAACATAACATGCGAATTAAACTCACTAAAAACCACTACAAACTCTCTAGAATGGCTAAAAATTAAAAGACTGACAATATCAAATCTTGGTGATGATATGGAGCAACAGGAACTCTTACACACTGGTGATACAAGTACTTTGTAAAATTCCTTGGTAGTGTCTTATAAAGTAAAATATGCATTATTCTGTGATAAAGGAATTTCACTACTATATATTTATCTAAGAAAAATTAAAACATGTTCACACAAAGATTTGTGCAGTTGTACTAATAATAACCAATAATTGAAAATAACTCAAATATTGAACAACAAATATAGTATATCCATTTCCTAGCAACAAAAATTACATTGCTTAGAATATTGCTTCCAGATACGATGAATTAAACCCTCCTGCATTAAGCAATTTAAAAAAACAATGAAAATATATGACACAAAGGTTTCAGACATTGAACAACAAAGAGCATAGGACTGAAATTGTTGAGAGAAGGGGAGCAGTATATAAACAAACAATCTAATTAGAAAATAAACAAAAGACATGAGTAGCTATATCACCAAAGTGGATACACAGATGACAAACACATGACAAGATATTCAATATTATTAGCCATTAAGAAAACGACCATTGAAACTATCATATCAGTACAGATCTATCAAATGGCTAAAATAAAAATTAATAATTCCATATGCTGGAAAGGATGCAGAGAAACTGGATGGCTCATATATTGCTGATGAGTATATGAAATGACATAGCTATTCCAGAAAACAGTTTGGTCCTTTCTTATGAAACTAAATGTATACTTAACATATAGACCAGAAATTATATTGTTGAGCATTTATCCCAGAGAAATTAGAACATGTTCACATAATAACCTGTTCACAGGGACCAGTAGTTGGCATCATGGCTATGTCGCTGGACTCCTGTGTAGTCGATCGTGGTTCAAGTTCCAGACCTGGTAGCTTAAACTCACACCAGGAGTGTGTGCATGCATGCCCAAGATCCTGAGAGGAGAATGGAGCAGAAGAAATTATGGCATGGCCATCACCCCCCCGGGGGGAGTGACTTCTTGCTTTCTGTCTCTCTCTCTCTCTGTTTCTGGCAAGCACATGTGCCCTATAGCAAAAACCTCTCAAAAAAAATAATAATAACCTGTCCACAAATGATCATTGCAGCTTTGTTCCTAATAACCAAAACTTGGAGCCAATCCAATGTTCTTCAATGAGTAAATGGTTAAATTAACTGTGGTACATCCATGCCATGGAATACTACTTGACAATGTAAAAGAATAAACTGTTGATATATGCTACTTGAACAGTAAGTATTCCTAAAAGGAACTATGCTGAGTGGAAAAAGCCAATCATAAAAGGTAATACTGTATACTGATGATTCCATTTATATAACATTCTTGAAATAGAATTATAGAGAAGAGAACAGATTAGTGTTTGCCATGGGGAGAGGGAGTTGGTGGCTATTAAGTGTAATATCAAGGAGCTTTGTGGTCATGAAACATTTCTGGATCTTGATTAGGGTAGTTATTACATGAAAGCACACACATGTCAAAACTGAAAAAAACTACATACAAATATACTCACACAGAAATGCATGTAACACTGGTACAATCTGAATAAACTCTTGACTATACCCTGTTCAATTTCCCAGATTTGATATTGTACTATAATTATGCAAGATGTAATCATTGGGGGAAATAGAAAGAAGTACAGGAGATCTTCTTGTATGTATTTATTTGCAATGTCCTATGACTCTACAATTATTTCAAAATTTCAGAAATCTTAAAAGCACCCAAAGGAAAAGGAATAATCTACTGGCATATGCAATAACATGGATGAACCTCAGAAACATTAGGCCAAGCAAGAAATGCCAGTCATAAAAGAGTATGCATTGCATGATTCTATTTATATAAACCTCTAGGATAAGCAAAATAATCTACGTTAACAGAAAGCAAGTCAGGAGTGGCCTGAGGCAAAACTAGGGTGCAATGGAAGAAGTTTACTGCAAGGGGGCACAGGAAAATTTGGGGGCTGATGGAAATATCGATACCTTGATTGTGGTAGTTGTTACACGGATACAGACACATCAAATCTCATTGAACTGGAACCGAAATGGGTGCGTTCTACGGCATGTAAATTATCCCTCACAGAAGTTGATATCAGAAGAGAAAGGAAAAAACACAGACCATGGAACCAGACCGCATGATTTGAATCTGCCACTTCATAGCTCTGTGATGTTGGACAAATCACTTAATGGTCTGTGCTTCAATTTCCTCATCTGTAAAATGGGGTTAATAACCATACACACATCATGGTGTCGAATGAGAATAAATGAGTTAGTAAGAGTGTATCACTTAGAACAGGACTTGGCACTAAATAAACTCTATGTATGGGTTTATTAAATAAACAAATAAATTGCATTGCTGTTTTCAAATTTCAGGTCTAATCATGTCACTTTTTCCCACACCAACTACCCTCAAGATAAAGCCCAAAACTTTTTCAGTGGCCTTATTACCTCTCCCTCCCCAAGGCACCTGCTCAGATTTTCTTCATCTCCCTCCAGTGTGCCTCTCCTCTCCAAATCAAGACTCCTCCCCAGACCCCCTGCAGGCTGTTCCTCTGCCTGGAGGGCTCTTCCCCTTCCTCTGCCTGGCTCATCTCAAACTTATTGCAAATCTCATCTTTGATGAAGCCTTCCCTGAGTTCTGACTAAGCCAAGACGATTAGCCAGAAGGAAAAGCCAATACTTCCTTTTTTATATAACGCACGAAAAAAGCGCTACTATAATACATATTTACATTTGTGTAATTATCTTATGCATTCATTCATCAAATATTTATTGAGCAGCACTATGTGCCAGGAATTATTCTATACTCTTAGGATACAGTAGTTTATAAAACTAAGTCCCTGCTGGTGCATTGGGTTCAGCAAGGCAGAAAATAAATAGATAATTAATTAGGTGAATGTCTGCTATGGAGAAAAATGACACAAGATAAGAGAGAGAGACGATGAAGGAGTGAGTACTATCGTAGAGAGCATAGTCAGGGAAGGCCTGAGGATGTGACATGTAGACAGAGACCTGAGGAAATGAATCATAAGAATACCTGGGGAAACAAAGCCCCAGAAATTAAAAAATAGCAACAACAGCAGTGCTGAATCCTTAAAGTTAGGAGCAGGGGGCTAGACGGTGGTGCGGTAGTAAGGCAACACTTGGTGATGCTGGACCACATGGGAAGGGTTCCCGTTAGCATCCTGAGGTCTCCCTGAACACTGCAGGTGCATGAACACATGCCTGTGATCATGACTGGTGGAGGCTGGGTATAGCATGAAGACCCTGTTGTGGGGGGACATCTCTATTTTTCTTAATAAATAAATAACCTTTTTTAAATGTAGGGTGGAATTTGCGTGTTCTTCAATAATTCACATGAGAAGAATGCAAGCAGTAGGAGATGAGACTGGGGAGATGTCAGGGTCAAAGCAAGTGGTAGGGTCTTTGGGGGCCTCTGTAAGCACTTTACCTTTCACTTGGAGGGAGAGGGGAGCCATTGAAGGGATATCAGCATGAGAATGGCATTCTCTGACTTTTACTACAATCCCATCAGGCGCTCGGGTTGCTGTGCTGAGAACCCCCTGCAGGGGGCAATAGCTGCATCAGGGAGACTAATCTAGGTGGGAGATGACGACTTGGACAGAGAAAGCGGTGAGGGTGATGGGAAGTGGTTGGATTCGAAAGTAAAGATAACATATCGGATGTAGGAAGTAAGTAGAGAAATCACAGACAACTCCAAAGATTTTATCCTGAGCACCTAGAAAAATGAAATGAGGATAGTCATGGGAGTTGCAAGGCTTGGGGGAGGAGAACCCTTGGAACTTGGTTTTTGATATGCTAAGCTTGAGATGCCTGTTAAATATATATGTGGCAATAGCGAGGAGGCAGTTTAATATTTCAGTCTAATGCTTAAGGGGAGAAGTCTAGCCTGAAGCTATCTATACAGAATATTCGGCATATATTTGAACCTAAAACACTGGATGGAAACCAAGAAAGTGAGGGTAGGGCAAAGTTAGATGAGTTTTAAGGATTGAGACTCAGGGCACTCCATTGTCAAACTGTAGGGTAGACTAGGTGTAACCAGCACAGTCAAGACTATGGAAGACTTTCCCAGAACAACCAACCTAGTTTCTTCAGCAAAACTATTAGGGAAAAAGAGAGAATAAGAGAACCTATGGACTTGAAAAAGTGAGGGGGGGGCAGGGAGGCCAAAGAGAGAGAGGGAGAAAGACAGTTGGGAAAATTTGAGCCCTGGTTGGATATTTGAAGATTTTAAAGAATTGCTATATATATATTTATAAAGAGGAGAGGTTTTTGCTATAGGGTGCATGTGCTCCCCAGAAAGACAGAAAGAGAAAGAGGTACAGAAAGCGAGAAATCACCCCCTGGGGGGATGGCATGCCACAATCCCTTCTCCTCTATTCTCCTCTAGGGATCTTGGACATGCACGCACATGCACCCAGCGTGAGTTCATGCCACCAGGTCTGAGACTCAAATCATGGTCAACTACATGGGAGTCCAGCGACGTAGCCATACCATCTGCTGGTCCCAAGAATTGCTGTTAATATTTTTAAGCTTGATAATAAAACTGTGGTTATATTTGTAAAGGTGTCCTTAAGTTTTGTGTGTGTGTATTTTTTATTTTAATTACCAGAGGGTACATATACTTACCAGAGAGAAACAGAGAGACAGAGACAGAGGAGAACCAATGGAGTATGGTCACACCACAATCCCTTCTCCTCCATTTCTCCATCCTGTTGGAACTTAAGGCACACAAGCACACAAACCTGGCACGTTTCTTAAGCAGGACTTAGCCAACCACGCGGGATCTCTTAACCACTAGGCTTATGTGGCTGGCCAGGAGTCCTTATCTTTTCAAGGAGGTGTTAGTAAGCTACAACCCATGGGCCAAATTCAAACAGCTGCCTAATTTTGTGTGGCTCAAGAGCTAAAAGTAGTTTTTATATTAGTTTAAATGGTTTTTAAAAATCAAAAGAATGCGGGACAGAGAGACAGAGAGACAGAAAGTGAGAAATCACCTCCCCCAGGGGGGGATGGCCACGCCGCAATCCCTTCTCCTCCATTCTTTTCTCGGGATCTTGGGCATGCACGCACACGCGTGCTAACTCAGCACTAACTGCTGAGTTAGCGTAATGGCTATGTTGCTGGACTCCCACATAGTCGACCGCGGTTCACGTCCCAGACCCGGTGGCTTAAAACTCATGCCGGGCGCGTGTGCATGCGTGCCCAAGATCCCAAGAGGAGAATGGAGGAGAAGGGATTGCGGCATGACCATCTCCCCTGGGGGTGATTTCTCGCTTTCTGTCTCTCTCTGTCTGGAGAATGCACGTGCCCTATAGTGAAAAACCTCTCCAAAAAAAATAAATAAATAAAAAGAATGCTATTTATTGACCTATAAAAATTTCATATGTAAAATTTAGATTTTAGTATCCATAAATAAAGTTTTATTGGAACATAGCCCTGCCTATTCATTTGAGTATCATGATGGCTGCTTTCTGCTACAATGGCAGAGTTGAATCATTGCGATAGAGACTATATGGCCCACCTAGCACAAAATTTTGCTCTGGCCCTTTATAGAAAAGGTTTGCCAACCTTTCTTTAAAGAGCTTCATAAT
>NW_006198035.1:135530-154250 GCF_000334495.1 Tupaia belangeri chinensis
AATGCCGTGATACCTGGGTTTGCCTCCAAAATAATATTGGAGGGAAAATAAGTGGTGGGTGGGGTATAGATAAAACAAAATCGGTTATGGGTTGACAATTGTTGGTGCTAATGCCCCCATTACATAGGGTTTCCTTATATTCTTACGTCTATTTTTGTATGTATTCAAAATTTTCCTTGTGTATGTTTTTTTAAAAAGGAAATGCAAAACAAGACTCTGTTTTTAGCAAAAGGGGCTGGATAGATGAGGAAGAACTAGGAAAGGAGACTGAAAGGAGACTCATTCAAAAGCCATTTCAAGGGAACCAGCAGTTAGCGTAATGGCTATGTCGCTGGACTCTCACGTAGTCAACCATAGTTCGCATCCCGGACCCGGTGGCTTAAAACTCACGCCGGGCGCGTGTGCATGCATGCCCAAGACCCCGAGAAAAGAATGGAGGAGAAGGAATTGCGGCATGGCCATCCTCCCTGGGGGAGGTGATTTCTCACTTTCTGTTTCTCTGTCTCTCTATAGCAAAAACTCTCCCAAAAAAACCATTTTAAGGTTCCTCTGACTGTTGGGTGGCCCATACCTCTGACACAGGAACGCTGGGGTGCAGGGGCTGATCAGGTCCGGCACCCACAGAGAGACACAGGTTTCTTGTCTCTCACTCAAGAAGAATTAGAGACCCGGACACAGAGTGGGTCTAACAAAGTGGAGAGTTTATTGAAGGAGAGGGAAGGAAAAACAGAGCTCCCAAGAAGAAAGGAGGGGTCCCAGAAAATGGGTTGTCACTAAGTGGTTTGGGTTCCAGGTTTATATCCCAGCTGGGAGGAATCTGTGTGTTTTCTTCATGGTAGGAGGTCACATATCCTACAGGTTGTTATACCTTAGAGTAGTCTCATAGTCAAGTGTTTTCTTCATGGTAGGAGGTCATATATCCTATAGGTTGTTATACCTTAGAGTAGTCTCATAGTCATGAGCCCCTACGTAATGGTGACTCATTAAAAACTGGTTTGTTGGAAGGCTGTGAATTTGAAAAAGATCGTTATCTCAGTTAACTTCAAGGGCCTGGTGACACATATCTTTGTCTTGTTTTGTTTTTGTTTTATACATTTGATCTCTGTATCATTACAACATACCAAGTGAATTTTCCCATCACGAACACACTGCATATGGGTCTGGCCAATGACATTACCATAAACATGATAATCAGCAGGTTTCTTTCCATTTTGGGTCCCTTAAATGTTTTGCTTCTTCCTTCTTCCCCTTGATTTCCTCCCTCTCACCTTCCCCATCTTCAAATTCATCCTAGAGGCCAGGATGGTCCCATCCCTCAGAGTGCCTTGCCCCGTTTGTGTCTCTGTGGTAATAGGTTTACATTATCTGCTGTCCTAGATTATATTCTTCTGACCTTTTGGTCTTTTCTAATTAAGTCCTATTGTAAAAGGCCATAAGTTCTTTAAGAATAAGATCTACATGACTAAGGACAAAAAAAAGTGGTGACTGAGAGGAAAAAAATTATCAAGAGCCACACAACACAGTGACTCCACTCGTACGTCCTCCCCCGCAGCCCTGTCTACTTATAAATGGGGTCTAACTCCATCCACCTCAGCTACAGGATACCACCCGTGTTAACCAGAACTTTCCTTATTAAAGGGAATCTTGTAATGCATACCCACAGCCTCGTGTTATAGGTATCCTAGCATTCTTTAATGCAGCTTCCCTGGTATTAGCTAATTTGCTATGCAATTGGATCATTTTTCCCCAAGGGGACCTCCACAACCAGCTTTGTAAAAAATTATGCTCATTTCACTGCCCAGGGCCAAAACAGATGATGAACACTTTTGAAACTTTCAGGCACTGGAAGTTGCACATTCTAACAGGTTTCGAGGGCACCCGATCCCAAAGCACTTTGTAGGTGGTTCTGCCCCACCAATGCCACCCTAGAGCTGGTATGTTCAACTCTGATTCTAACTCTTCCTGGTCTTTTGGGCTTTATGGAACCTTTAGGGCTAGCTCGTTCTCCCTTCCCTCTGGTCAGCTGCCTCAGGGCATTAGCCTCATTCATTATTCTCCAGTTTCCCAGACAATGAGGGTTCTTGTGCTTAGTGCTACCTTCTCCCTAAGAACTGTAAGGAGAGGTTTACAATTACTGAAACAAATGCCTGCTTTCTGCCAGGCACAATGTCTTCGTTCCAACTCAATCCCAACCCACTGCCAGTTTGAGATGTGATTTTTATTAAAAGCCCTTTGGGTCATGCTCTTTTAGGAGATCAGCCAAAAGGACTGAAAGGACTATGCAATTTAGGGTTCGATAGCTTTCTCCATGAGCCCTGCTTCTTCCCCACTCAAAAGGCTCTCCAACTATAGACAATGGAAAGCAGGCAGGGAAGGACTCCACGAGGGGCACCTACAAAGAAAACAGCAGCAGGAACCACAAACCTACAGTGAACATGGTTTCCTGAGAAACTCTGAGACTTTGGATAAGTAAGGGGATCAACTGTCCCGGCAGTCAAGGACTTCGGGGTTTCCCAGGATGCGAAACTTCCAGGGTCTTAGTTTTATTTTGTGATTTTTGTTTTTGTTTTCTTGCTAGAGGGCATGTGCACTAGCCAGAGCCACACAGAGGGGAGGAGAAAGTACCTCCCCACCTATAATCCCTTCTCCAACTATTCCTCCGTTAGGGATTTGGGGCACGCACGCACATGCGCCTAGCATGTCTCTCAAGCCACCTAGGCCAGGACCCAAGCCGTGCATTTTGCCATGTGGGATCTGGCTGCCTTAACCTCCAGTCATGGAGTCAGCCCAGAACTTTCCGTTTTAATGCCAGAAAGTCACAGAGAAACCATGATGAGCAGGTCTACCTGTAGATCTGAAACAACTTCTATGAAACTTCCAAAGATGCTGGGAGGTTCTCCCAGTGCTCAGACAGCCCATCCCAGACCCAGACCAACAGTTCACAATTACAAGGAGTTTTCCTGTTGGTCTAACAGCTCCATTTAAGGTCTGTATTTAACACAAAGGAGGGTGTTTCAAAGTCCTGGGACCCAGTCACTGTGGCATAGCAGTAACGCTGGTGCCTTGCAGTGCTAGAAGCCATGCGGTCACCTCCGTGCAGATCGCAGTCGGCCTAAAACACAGGGCAGGTGGGTCTGAAAAGCAAGCAGGGTCCCCAGGATTCTGCAGAGTTGGAGGCCTAGAGAAAGGAGAGTTCAGCCTGATAAGACCCTGTGAAGGGTTTTCTCTGCCCCCTCCCCTCCTGCCATGCTTTCTATCATAAAAGAAAGGAGGAAAAAAAGATTTCAAAAAATGTCCATGGAAAAATAAAATTAAGGTATGCAAAAAGTTTAATCCATGCAGTTTTTTCATGATTTGCATATTCTGTGAACTTTTTAAAGACACTCCCAGCCCTGCTGCCTTATACATATGGGCATACAGACAGTGACTTGGAGGTCTTCCATAAAATAATAATAATAATAAAGATAGTTCCTCATTTCTTGACTACTAAGGCAAAATAGGCAAACATGTCTGGTTTGTAGGATACTGGCCTGATTCACTGGATTTTTTTTTTAAAGAATTATTTATTTAATTTTATTTATCCATCGACTTATTTTAATTTGACCAGAGAGAGGCAGAGAGAGCGTGAGGAGAAGTGAGAAAGCAAGCCGCCAGGTACAGGTCTTGAACCGTGGTCAGCCATGTGGGAGTGTCCAGCGCCTTAACCACCACACCACCAGCTGGTCCCAGATTCACTGGATTTTCAAACACTCAGTGTCAGAGTGGTGCAGCCACAGGGTCGAAGTCAAAGGGATGGGCACTTTGTGGACTAGAGGACAGGGCATCTGAGCACTCATCTTGCCTCTGCCCGATGCGTGAGACCCCATGGACAGTCACACCCCTCTTCCTCAGTTTCAAGAGAGCAAAACCAGAAGCCTTTCATTTGATGATAAAAGAAAGAAAAGAAAAAAAGAAAAAAAAAATTTCCCTGAGCATCTTCCATGTGCCAGGCACCCTGCCGAGCTCCCCCTGTCACTTACTCTTCCCATCAGCCCTGAAGGTTCACTTATCTTAGTCTCACAGGTGTGTTTGGTGAACAGGAAAAGGTCACACAGCAAGCAAATGGCAGAGGGGTTCTGAGGCAGGGCCGTTCGACTCCCTAGCTACCAGAATCTGTAACAGGACAGACCCAAGTACAGAGCCTTCTGCAAACATGGTCTCACTTCATGGCTGCAGGATCTTTGAGGCAAATATTACCATCCTCCCTACTGGACAGACAGGACATAGATTTCAGGTCAAGTGATCTGTCCAAGGTAACACGGCTAGGAAATGAGAGTCAGTTGGCAAACCCAGGGCTATCTTCCGAGCTCTCGTTTGGTCCTGAGACTTGCTCTCCAACTCTGCTCCACATCAGCCCTGAACCTAGAATTACAGGTAGCCAGGGCTTCGGCTTTCCTTTGGACTGCCCATGACTAGCCGTGTGCTGGTGGGCAGATTCCTTAATGTCTCTGGGATTGCATTTCCTCCTCTGTTCCATGGGGATGGCACCGGGACCTCTCTCGCCAAGATCGGGTAAACATTTCTAAAGTTCATCTCATACTTTTATTCATGTCCAGGGGAACAACTAGGAGATCTCGATCATTTTACTTCCACTCATATAAGAACTCGGTGAATAGTCGCTGTTATTATTTACCGGTGCTATTGTTTTTGCTGTTGCTGTTATTATTACAAAGTTGTCACTACAGTTGTTATTACTAAGACAAAGCAGGTTTGGATTGCTTTCCTCCTTGTTCCATCACCTCCCAGCACGGACGCCCCCACTGCAGGAGTGCTTAAAGCTGCTGTCCCACAGTTGATCCTCTCTCTGTCTGCGCCATACCCCATGAGCACCCTGCGCCCCTTTCCCTGTGGAGGCCCAGCCCCCAGTCCGCATCTCAGTTCCCTGCGCCCCGCTGCGCCCGCGTCCCCAGCGCTTTGCCCCAGCCCTCCGCGCGCGCCTCACCTGCGATGCCGGCTCCCCTGCACTGATCTGGCCGACTGGCTGGGCCGGGCGGGGCCGCGGGACACACTGAGGGCGCGCCCACCACTTGCCTTGGCAGGGAGCTCTGGGGCAGCGCCAGCCCGCAGCTCCAGCCTGAAGCTCTGAAGCTCTGAGGTCTCTTCCCTGCCCCAGCCCAACTTAGAACCCAGGCCAAGGAACGGCGGGGGTCCCTGTCCTCGCCTTTGTAGACACTACCAGTGCAAGAGGCAGAGAAAAAGCCTTCCTCACCACTTCCAGAGAGCAGTAGCGAAGAAGGCAGGGTTAGGAAGTCTAAAGACAGGTGGACCCATTGTAAAGAAGGGACTTTGCGTGCAGATTCAAACAAACCATTACAAAGTTATAGTTAACACTGTGGCTGCTGGATATTAAATAGTTATGTTTTTGAAAGAAACGATAATACAGTAGCAATGTCTCTCTCTCTCTCTCTTTTTTTAGAGGTTTTTGCTATAGGGCACGTGCGCTCGCCAGAGAGACAGAGAGAAAGAAAGCAAGAAATCACCCCCTAGGGAGGATGGCCACGCCGCAATCCCTTGTCCTCCATTCTCCTCTTGGGAACTTGGGCACGCACGCACACGCGCCTGCATGAGTTTTAAACCACCGGGTCCAGGACGCAAAGCGCGGTTGACTACATGGGAGTCCAGCAACATAGCCATTACGCTAACTGCTGGTCCCGCAATGTGGCTTTCTCTTAAGAGTGCTTATCCGGGACTAGCAGATGGAGTAATGGCTATGCTGACCTGGTGGAGTCCCTGACCTGGAGGCTTAAAACTCAGCCGGGCAGGTGTGTGTGAGTGCCCATGATCCCAAGAGGAGAATAGAGAAGAAGGGGTTGCAGCGTGGCCATCTCCCCTGAAGCATGGTCTTCCCTCTAGGGGGTGATTTCTCACTTTCTGTCTCTCTCCAGCAACCGCACACGCCCTGGAGAGAAAAAAAAAAACACCTCTCTTTTAAAAAGAACAGTGCTTATCTGTTACAGATAAATATTTACAGAATTGAAATGGCATGTCTTGGATTTGCTAGGAAATAGTGAGAACCAAGGGGTGGCAAGGGGAAGGGATGAGATACGGTTGGCCACGTCGTGTTAGTACACGTGTTGGTAACTGCTGAAGCCAAGCAAGAGGGTTCATTATTACCTTTCTTTTTTATATATACTTGAAATTTTCCATAATAAAAAAAATAACAGTAAGACTATAGATGTATACACACAGAGACAAAGAGCAGTAGGAAAAGACCCACCGTAAGTGCCCATCAATAAGGAAACAGTTAAATTATGATACATCAATTCTAAGGGTTATATGGCCATTAAAATGGTCATTAGCAAAATCCATATAATAACACATGAAAACGACTTTATGTCCAAAACAAAAAAGCAAACTATTAATAATATATGTATATAAACTTTCAAGACTGGAAGGTGGGCCAGCTGATGGTTAAGAAGGCTGGATCCTATGTGATCAACTGTGCGATTTGGGTCCTGGATCCAGCAACTTGAAAGGAGGGAGCAATGGAGGAAAAGGGATTGCAGCATGACCATGCCCCATGGGATGGGGTGCTTTCTCTCCCTCTCTTTCTCTCACACACATGCCTTCTGGCAAATTAAAAAAAAAAAAAAGATGAAGGAAATGCAAAATTGTTTGCATGGTGGGATTATATAAAGCTGTTTGGCATCTCTACTCATTTAAATATAATTGTGAACTCTACAGGTTTCTCTGCAATCCTTCACATTTTATGAAGCACCTGGAAACCTGTAATGCCTAATGCTGCCATTGCTTTGCTCAGAAATGACCGACGGTGGTGTTCTGTCGTCTGTTTAATCGTTACATACACAGTACTCGTGTCCAACATCCCCCAGAACGTCATTTCGTTCCCAGGGTCTTGGTCTAATCCTTTCAAACAAAAAATTTATCCTCAAACCCTAACTGATGGGCAAGATCTTCTATCCTCTGTCAGTTTTTAATTTAGAAAATAGGTGTCTCCAAGGATGCATCTAAACATGTGGGCTAGATCATGGACAGTGGACCACAGCGAAGTGAAACATGTCGTTGACAATTCAATATAGAGTTTCAAAAAAACCTTGTAGAACTATTATCGATTGTGCACAACATAATGTAGTGCTCAATGTCAAAGAAGGTGGATTTCTACATTGATTCGATTATTACACACTATATGCAGGCTTCAAAAACCGTACTGTACTCCACAAAGGTGTATGATTATATGTAAACCAGAAATCACAACTTAAAAAAGAAAATAGGCCTCTTTCCAGTGATCTGTGCCTGTAGTTTCAACTACTTGGGAGATTGAGACAAGAGGATTGCAAGTTCAAGGTCAGTCTCAGGGCAATACAGTGAGACTCTGGCCCAAGAGGAGAATGGATGAGAAGGGACTGTGATATGGCCAGTCCCCCTACCGGGGGGATGATTGGGGGGATGATTTCTCACTTCCTCTCTTTCTCTCTCTCTCTCTCTCTCTCTCTCTCTCTCTTTCTCTCTGTCACTCTCCAGGGATTACACATGTCCTATGACAAAAACCTTAAACATTTTTAAAAGGGGGGATCAGCAGGTGGTGTGGTGGTTAAGGTGCTGGACACTACCACATGGCCAATTACGGTTCAAGTCCTAGACCTGGAGGCTTGCTTTCTCACTGTCTCTCTGTGCATGAGTGTGTGTGTGTGTGTGTGTGTTGGTGTGTGTGTGACTCTGGTCAAATTAAAATAAAAATTAATAAATAAAATTAAATAAACAATTCTTTTAAAAAGTCTTTTAAAGGAAAAAGAACAAACAGATGTCTATGAATCTCCCATGACTCATCTTGGAAAAATAAAAGTGTCTTTTCATTTGTACATATTTTAGTATGTGTACACATACTTGCACAGAGACAGAGTATGGACGAGCAAAATGTCAATACGGTACTCTCAGGGATAAGGGATCAGTGAAGTTCATTCTCATTTTCTTTTCTGCCTGTCTATATTTTCTACGTGCTCTACAATGAACATATTACTTGTAATGCAAAAACCAGTAGGATTTTATGATGACCCAGCCACCTTATAATAAAAAGAGTGAAGAAACTAAGATCTGAAAAATGTGTTTCATCCTGCTGAGTATAAAGAAGACTTCCAATGTATCCTCAGTCACTTCAACTCCATGAGGGAGTTGAAGGGATCAAAAGAATTTAAACCACTATTCCGTGTTGAATCCTAAAGATAAGCAAATAGCATTGGGCATTCTAACTGTTCTTAATTATTTTCCAGAACATAGGAAGTGCAGGTATATGAGCCATCCCAATTTTAAATGGTCATTTATGTGGGAAAAAAAGCCATTTTTCATTTACATGTATTGAAAATAATTTTTACTTTGATTTTTTTAATTTTTGGAGAGGTTTTTGCTATGGGGCATGTGCACTCCCCAGAAAGACAGAGAGAAAGAAAGCGAGAAATCATCCCCCCAGGAGGGATGGCCACGCCACAATCCTTTCTCCTCCATTCTCCTCTCAGGATCTTGGGTATGCACAAACACATGCCCGGAGTGAGTTTAAGCCACCAGGTCCGGGACTCGAACTGCAGTCAAGTACACGGGAGTCCAGTGACGTAGCCATTATGTCATCTGCTGGTCCCGAAAATAATTGTTTTTAAATAATTATTTATTTAATATTCTTTATTATTATTATTATTTAATTTGATGAGAGAGAAAGTGAGAAAGCAAGTCTCCAGATCCAGGACTCAAATCGCAGTCGACAAAGTGGTCATCCAGTGCCTTAACCACCATGCCACCTGCCAGCCCTGAAAATAGTTCTTTTTTTTTTTTATTTAACTTTATTTATTCATTCATTTATTTATTTCAATTTGACCAGAGGGGTATAGAGTGAGAGAGAGAGAGAGAGAAAGCAAGCCGCCAGGTCAGGGACTTGAACCTCAGTCGGCCACATGGGAATCCAGCACCCTTAACCACCAAGCCACCTGCCAGCCCCAAAATAATTCTTAAATTAACACATTATTTAATTCATGTGAATACAGCATACAAACTCTAAAATCCTGAGGGAAATCTTAAGTTCTAGTTATGTAACAATATTCTCCCAACTCTCCTGAAGTATAAAATTTCATAGCAAAAAAGAAGTATTTTGTTATCTATGAATACTGATTCCAATTCAGTGATACCATATAAATAGCAACCTACAAAGCACAATTTACTAGTAAATGAAGCCAAATGCCATATGAGTCGTATCATAAAAACAAAGGATGCACTAATCATTAGGGAACTGCAACCAAAACCACAAGGTACTTCATACCCACTACGGTGGCTACTATTAAATACATAAATAAATAAGAGTTGGCAAGGGTGCGGAGAAATGGGAACTCTGACTACACTGTTGGTGGGATTGTAAAGTGGCGCTGTCACGGTGGGAAACAGCACAGCGTTTCAAAAAATTAAAAATGAAATTACCGTATGAGCTCACAATTCCACGCCTGGTTATACCCAAAAGAATGAAAGCAGGGTCTTGAGGAACTGTTTGTCCACTCACGTTCACACAGTATTATTCACAACACCTAAAAGGTGTAAGCTGTCCAAGTGTTCATCAGTGAATGGATAAATGAAGTATGGTATTTCCATACAGTATTAGTAAGCCTTTTTTAAAAAACAAAAATTATCGTATTTATTCATTTATTTATTTTAATTTGACCAGAGAGAAAGACAGGGAAAGTGAGAAAGCAAGTCACCAGGTCTGGGTCTCAAACTGTGGCCAGCCATGTGGAAGTGTCCAATGCCTTAACCACCGCACCTCCTGCTGGTCCCATACCTTTAGTTGTTTTGGGGCAATTATTTATTTAATTGCATTTGTTACTATTATTTTTTAATTTGACCAGAGAGAGAGAGAGAGAGAAAGGGAAAGTGAGAAAGCAAGCCACCAAGACCAGGACTCAAACTGTGGTCAGCCCTGTGGGAATCTAGCTCCTTTAACTCCATGCCACCTGTCAGTCCCAGACCCATGCCTTTAAAAGGAAGGAAATTCTGGGACCACCAGATGGTGTAATGGTTATGACACTGGACTCCCACATAAGTCAAACACAGTTTGAGTCCTGGACCCAGCAGCTTAAAACTCAGGCCGGGCGCATGTGTGTGCATGCCCAAGATCCCAAGAGGAAAACAGAGAAGAAATTGCAGCACAGCCATGCCCTCTGGGGGATGATTTCTCACTTTTTGTCTCTTTGTCTCTCTCTGTCTCTCCAGTGAGTACATGTGCCCTATAGCAACATACTTTAAAAAAAAAAAAAAAGGGGAGGGGAGGAAATTCTGACATGTCACATGGATGAACCTTGCAGATGTGACGCTAAGTGAATAAGCCAATCACGAAAAGGCAAATACTGTATAATTCCACTTTCATGAATTACCTAGAGCAGTCAGGTGCACATGGAGAGTAGCACAGTGGTAACCAGGGCGGTGGGTGGATGCTGAGTTATTGTTTAACGTTTAGAGTTTTGTCTTGGAAGATGAAGGGTTCTAGAGATGGACGGAGTTGATGTCTGCACAGCGATGTATGCTTACTACACTGAACTGTCCACCTAGTAGTGACTGACAGTCCCTATAATGTGTGTTTTACTATAATAAAAAAAGCGGGGGCCAGCAGGTGGTGTGGAGGTTAAGGCAGCTGGATTCCACACGACTGACTCCACAGTTCGAGTCCTGGACCTGGCAGCTTGAAAATCATGCCAGCAGCATGATTCACCCAGAATCCTGAGAGAAAGGAGAAGGGATTGTGGGGTGGCCATCACCCCCTGGGGGATGATTTCTTAATTTTCCCTCTCTCTCTCTGGCAAACGCAAGTGCCCTGTAACAAAAACTTTCTTTTAAACAAATTGGGGAATGGTGGGACCAGCAGATGGCAGAATAGTTACACTGCTGGACTCCTACATAGTTGACTGTGGTTTCAGTCCTAGACCTGGCGGCTTAAAACACACAATGGGCGCATGTACTTGCATGCCCAAGATCCTGAGAATGGAGAAAGGACTGTGACGTAGCCATCAACCTCCCACTCCCCCCACCCCACACACACACCTGCCAGGGATGATTTCTCACTGTCTGTCTGGCAAGCACATATACCCTATAGCAAAAATCTCTTCTCCGCATACCCTCCCCCAAAAAATTGGGGAATGGGCTCTGTTGGGTGGTGGTTAAGGCGGTGGGTCTCACATAGCTGATGACATGGCTTGAGTCCTGAAATCTGTAGTCTGAGAAACATGCCAGGCATGTTTGTTCGAGTGCCCAAAATACCAAGAGGGAGAGATGGAGGAGAAAGAATTGCAGTGTGACCATTCCCCATGGAGAGGATCCTAGAGCAGGAAAGGTCATCAGTGGAAAAACTGGCAAAATCCCAATGTCTGGAATTTAATTAATGATGCACAAACATTATTTCTTTTTGTTTTTTTTTTTTAAGATTTCTGCCACGGAATCTCTCAAAAAAAAAAAAAAAATTTCTGCCACGGGGCATGTACACTCACAAGAAAGAGAGAGAGAGGGAAAGTGAGAAATTCCCCCCGGGGGATGGCCACACCACACTCCCTTCTCCTCCTGGGATTTTGGGCACACACACATGCACACACGCACACACGTGCACACACACACATGCTCAGTGTGATTT
The DNA here is from genome assembly GCF_000334495.1 of Tupaia belangeri chinensis. Classification (NCBI taxonomy): domain Eukaryota; kingdom Metazoa; phylum Chordata; class Mammalia; order Scandentia; family Tupaiidae; genus Tupaia; species Tupaia belangeri. Next base: position 147,181 of record NW_006198035.1, read on the forward strand.
TCAAGGACCAGTACTCAAACTGTGGTCAACCATGGAGTCCACTGCCACCTGCTGGCTCCTAATTTTTTTTTTTTAAGGTTTTTGCCATAGGATGAATGCACTCACTTGAGAGACAGAGAGAGAAAATGAGAAATCTCCTCCCATGAATTTGACCATACCACAGCTCCTTCTCCTCCATTCTCCTCTGGGGATTTTGGGTGCACACACATACGTACCTGAAATGATTTTCAAGCTGCCGAATCTGGGACACGAACCACAGTTGACCACGTGGGAGTCCAGTGCCCTAACCACCATGCCACCTGTGGGCCCTAGAATGTTATTTTTTTAATATTGAGAAACATGCCATGATAATGTAAGATGTTAACACTAAGGAAAACTAGCTAAGGGGTAGACAAGGGCCCTGTACTATCTTTGCAAAATTCCTATAAATCTAAAATTATTACAAAATGTTTACTTAAAAGGTAAATTGTTAGAAAGCAAGCAACATGTAAAATACATTGGACTCAATTTCTACAAAGAAAATACACAATGCAAATATATTAGAAAAAGGGATACAGCAAGCAGCAAAGTATGAATGCCTATCTAGCTACCGGATGTGAAAACCTTACTATATTGTTAGAACAGTTATGGCCTCGCTGTTCTCTCATCATTCGCTTGCTACAGGACAGACTGAATTTTATATCGCAGTCCTGCTTGCTGAACGATTCTGGCATATTTATTTTTTTCCACTTAGATCACAAATGTTCCTTAGTATGGACAGTCTGAATCTCCTTCCATTATTTTCTCTAACAAGCTGATTTTAAGTTTGTGAGTATCTTGCCTACTTCAAGTCAATTATGAGCCCAGTTTTGTGCTGAGTGGACTCCTAGACAGCACCGCTCAGCCCAAGCTGCCCAGATCCATGGTGCTGTCTCCTAGCTGTAATATGGGAGGACTAGGGGGTACTTTGGCACCTACGGGTTGGTCAGAAAAGTCATGATGCATTTGTGTATAGAAAAACACATTGACTTTTCTGATGACCCGACAAGACATGAAAGGTGACTTTAGCCATTTGAAGCCCATGGTGAGTTTATTGTTACAGGGAGAAAACAATTCATGGAATACCTCTACCAGTAACAAGCAGAGGGGAGCAACTGGTGAAAACGCCATCTTCTTACAAACCTCATACTATACTCAGAACAAAGTAAAACAAAGCTTTACTCAGAAAGACGATCTGTATCATTGAAGTTTTACTTTATTTCCTAGTCTTATTTTTTTTCTGTTAAAAAAAAGTCCATTTTTTTTTTTGGAGAGATTTTTGCTATAGGGCACATGCGCTCACCAGACAGAGAGAGACATAGAGACAGAAAGCGAGAAATCACCCCCCAGGGGGGGATGGCCACACCGCAATCCCTTATCCTCTATTCTCCTCTCGGGATCTTAGGCACGCATGCACACGCGCCCGGCGTGAGTTTTAAGCCACCGGCTCCAGGACGCGAGCCACGGTCGACTACGTGGGAGTCCAGCGACATAGCCATTACGCTAACTGCTGGTTCTCCACTTTTTTTTAAGTCTGATATTAAGACAATAAAAACTGATAATGGTTCATACAGGATGGTAAAAGTACAACACTGCTTTTAACTACTTCGTCCGAGGGAAAAATGACTAAGGGTATTGTACCTTCTTTTCTTCCCTTCTCTGAAATCAGCGTTCTGAACACTCAAGGGGCTTTCAACCCGGGGGCAGGCACTAGGACTCACTGGTGCGGCCTGTGTCTCCCCTCTCCATTGACCTTCCAGGTCACCCAGCTAGCTTGGCCCAACCACAGACAGAGCTGTTCCTAATTTCTCTAGCACAGCCTTCACTTGATATGAAGCACTTACACGAGGACTGGTGCAGACAGAAAGGCAGTTTTATTGTACTTCGGGAAAAAAAAAAAAGATTCCAAGGGCGGGGGGAGCCATCGACACTCAGTAAGCAACACTGCCATCTAGTGGAATGGCGACACACCACCAATAGCTAAAAGATCAGTCAGAAAATGAGAATGCATTTTGCTGGTTTCAGTTTTCACCATAAAATGGCACTTTTAAAAAGATGAGCTTCAGAGATATCTCAGATTTTCTTGAGAAACTATTTTCATCTTTAAAAAGGATAAACATATGTGCTTTTGTGGCTTTTTTTTTGATAAAGAATAAATTTTTTGTTTGTTTTTAATAGGCCATCATTCTCAACTTGAAAGCTAAGGAACACTGTAGGGCAACCTGCCTGAGTAGCCAATCACTGCTGGTTCAATAGTCTAAGCAGCAACCTCTGACCATGCCAGACAGTTTATAAAGAAGCAAAACTCAACTGTACAAGAACTACATTAAGTTTACTCGTTTCCTCTTCCTATTTTTACAATCTATGATGCTAAGTATTTGAACTTCGCTTATTTGAATTCCTGGGGATAGAAAATCATTAGAATACACCAATAACAATTTTGCATAAATCACATAACCCAACTTTTATTATGACTACACAGTAACAGTGGGAGATATTGGTGTGAGGATGTGGGTGTGTGGTTCGTAATGAATAATAAAGGAATTCTTCTCAAGGCTTTAATTCTCCTTATATCCAGGTGTTGCAGTAAATGTGTTGATTTGATGGCTTCTGTGAGCATATAAATGAGAATACTTAATGAAACACCTGGATGAAAAAAGAAATAAAGTTGTGAGAATAGCATATTGTTAATAACCACAATCTCAAATCGACATCTCTGTTATTACTGAGATTTCAGTTTCCGGGTTAAGTGCTCTGCTCTTTGGAATAACCACAATGGTTATTGATCTTGCTAATGAGTTACTCTATTGCAACACTTCTGGGTTTATGATTGGAGGCACTCACGGATTCTCGAATGTATGAGTCTGACATGGTCTTCATTAAGCCATATTCTTGGTAAATAATAAACTTGGTTAAGGAATTCAGGCAAAGCCAAGTTCTGGGAAAGAGGTATGCAAGTGTAGAGTAAGAAGCTGAATTAAAACATTTTTAGGTTACATTTTGTCAGTAGACACAACAGAATGTTTTCAATTCTGAGAACCTGAGATTGTCTAGACAAAATTCTGGGTGTAGGACACAGCTACCAAGAAGTCAGAGTTGAGTTTCGTACACTTCTCAACGCAACACTGAGGAGTGGGGTGGTCCCTGAAATACTGTATCTGAATGAGGCTATCCTGAGGGCATCTGGACTGCCTCTGTGCTCACGCCCAGTCCCGCAGCCTGAGGCCTCCCTTCTGCACATATTCAGGTTGTCTGGGTCTTTCACACAGTGCTACTCTGAGAACCCCTGAAGCCCAAGCGGTCAGACATGCTAGGGGAGTCTTGCATTAACTCAAACACAATGCCAAAGTCATCTCCAAAAAGTTTATTAGCATGATTAAAAACATTTTCTTGAGTAATAACAGAAAGAATTTCTAAACATGAAAGAATATCAGTGGCTATACCTTATAACCAATATTTGGAATTGAATGGACAGCTTTATTGCCAGTCTTCATTTTATTAACAATCCATTTACTGGTTCCATGAAGTCATGACTATTGCTTTGTCTGGGAATGAGTCCCTACTGTGATTAAGTATAAAAAATATCTTCCATCCAAGTTGGAGTGTGACCTGCATTAGAGTGTGACTCTGAGTAAATACTTGATAAAAATCCACAAAGAGTTGGGTTTCTGTTTTTTAAAAACATTCCTTTTACACACTACAAAGAAATAATTAGTATTTTGGCTTTTTAACTTCCTACATGATATTTAGAACGGCAGTCCCCAAAGGCCCTCCCTTCCCGTAACTGCGAATGCTGACCCTCTTCCAGAGGGTGCACTCTTGGGGCGGACTCTGAAGACTTCGGCCTCCACGTGTTTATACTGGTTTGAGAACAAAGACGGCGTCATCCAGAACGTAGTAGTCATTATACATGTCGCCTTCACACAGGTATGGCAGTCTGGTAAAAGCTTCAATAACAAAACCAGCTTTTCTGAAAACTTCAGGAAGACTATTCACTTGTTCTTCCCAATTCTGACCCTTGATTTCCAAAATTTCTGATGGTTTCTCCCACTTGCCACCTACTAAAACAAATGAAAACATTAAGTGAAATTCTTGAACAAACAGGCTATTAAAGAAGAGAGGAGGACGAGTATTTGCCAATGAGCTGGTACTGCGTGCCTGGATGAATCAGCTTCTTTCTTCCCAGGTACCCCCGAGGTAGGCTGGCAGAGACAAAGGACAGGCTCAGAGGGTGAAGGACTTGCGCAATCATGCGAGGTTAATGAGCATCACAGCAGAAACGTAAGCCCAGGCTTGCCTGTTATCTCCGACAGTTTCGGAGAGGACACCTCGCCCACCAGTAAGACTGACCAGGGTTGTAATGGTTAATAGATTCAGAAAACTGGTCATTAAATACATGACACAGAGAGCAATAAGTAATATTTGAAAGAGCGTTTTGGACAAATGCAAGAAAATACCAACGAAGGTTATGAACTAACAACTCCATACTGAGGGAAGCATATCAGGCAGGAAACTGAAACAGGCTCATGAAGGATTTTAATTTATAGAAACAGATCACCAGTGTGTTTTCCAAGGGAAGTTGATCCATCCACTAACTTTTCAGAATAGTTTCACAAAAATTAACCATCAGGACCAGAGAAAGAAAGACACCAGAATGGATGAGCAGACCTGGCATTTCTTAGAATCATGACTGAAATTTCCATCAGTCATTTCCATACTTAGGAGTATCAGAAACCGGGGTGGGGTGGTGGGGCAGGGCTAAGAAGGTCTTCAAATCCTCATACAAACCCAGTGTTGACTACAGACACACAGAGGTAACACAGGTAGAGTATACCTTATCTGAACTGCTTGGGAAATGTTTCGAGTTTGGGATTTTTTTTCAGATTTTGGAATATTTCCATATAAGCTACATAATGAGATAGCTTGGGGATGGGAACCAAAAGTCTAAACACAAAATTCTGTTATGTTTCATAGACACTCTATACACATACCCCAAAGGCAATGCTGTGCAGTATTTTTGTACTGTAGCATTTTGACTGGGACCAGTCATACAAAGGTCAGGTGTGGAAATTTTCCACTTGTGGCATGTGGCACTTAAAAAGTTTTTGATTTTACACTGTTTTGGATTTTCAGATGAGAGGTGTTTAACCTGCAGTATGTTTCAATTTGTGGATGCTTTTAGATGCTATGGTAATATATAAAATAGACATCTCCTTAAAAACAGTACTAAATCCAGACTGAGAATGACATCCTGCTAATGAGAGCATACACAGTAAGCGGTGACCAGAGTATAGACTGAGAGGATTTCTTTCAGCACTGATGCTCTTCCCACATAAAAAAGCGCTGATGCTCTCCCCACATGGGGGGAGTCCCAGCCTGGAGTCCCAGCTGCCCGTCTGGGGAAGCCGTCCCCCAGCCTTCCTACAGCTGAGGCACTACAAGACCAGTCCCAACACATCCCACCGAACCTAGGAATGAAGAGAGGTGGGACATGAGGCTGGCTGTCTGGGGACAGAGCAGGGGCAGAGAGACCAAGGGGCAGGGATGGCAGTGGAGTGGTCCTAATGACACCTTTAGGCACCCAGTGGGAGGCAGAGGCGCACTCTTCAGACAGGTTTTGCAGCGTGACTTGGGGCACTGTTTCCAGCTGGGAATCCCGCACGACTCTCCAGTCCTCACTGTGACTCTGGGAGTCACTCCCGAATCCTTTCAATCAATTTCCTTTTGCTTCACTCACCTAAGTCAGTTCTTGCTGCTTACAAAGAAGAACCGGACTGAAAATGTCCCCAAGCAGAGGGTATGGAGGGGTCATGAGGACATGAGGACAGTGAGCCCAGACTGCACATTTGTTTTACAACACATTCAAAAGGGGTCTTTGAGGGAACCAGCAGTTAGCGTAATGGCTATGTCGCTGGACTCCCACGTAGTTGACCGCAGTTCGCGTCCCGGACCCGGTGGCTTAAAACTCACGCCGGGCACGTGTGCATGTGTGCCCAAGATCCCAAGAGGAGAATGGAGAAGGGACTGCGGCGTGACCATCCCCCCGGGGGGTGATTTCTCGCTTTCTGTCTCTCTGTCTCTCTCTGTCTGTCTGGCGAGCACATGCGCCCTATAGCGAAAAAACCTCTCAAAAAAAAAAAAAAAAAGGAGGGGGGGGTCTTTGAATTCACAACTGCAGCACAACCAGGTACTGGGAGACCCTGGGTTGATGCAGGACATGTTGCTTACCACTAACTTGCTCCCTTCTGGTTTCTCCACCCCTAGCAGTCACTGGCCCAGTGCTAGGGACATAGTAGGTGGTGCCCTGGGACCAGCCACTGAACTGCTCTGAACACTGAAGGTACTCACAGGGTCAGGGTGCTGGTGCAGAAATAACAGCATTTTGTGATGTTGGACCTACACGAGAAGGTTCTGAGTTCACATCCAGAGGTCTCTCTGTCCATGCATGCCTGTGATCCATGCTGGTGGAGGCCGGAGGTAGACTGTGGCGAGAAGACCCTTTCTCTGCCACCCCACCCCCACCATGGGAAGAAATAAAAATAAAATAAACCTTCAAGTTCTTCTTGCTAGCGGCCTGAGGTGATCTTTAAAAATGATTTGCTATTCACTTGACCCAGAGAACCGCACAAAGTCATGCAAGTCAAGAGGTTCAAATCTTCACGTTCACTTTAAGAACACTCATGAAACTGCCCAGGCCATCAAGGGTATGCATATCCGAAAAGCCACCAAGTATCTGAAGGATGTCACTTTACAGAAGCAGTGTGTGCCATTCCGTTGTTACAATGGCGGAGTTGGTAGATGTGCCCCGGCTAAACAGTGGGACTGAACACAAGGTCAGTGGCCCATAAAGAGTGAATTTTTGCTGCTCCTGCTTAAAAATGCAGAGAGGAATGCTGAACTTAAGGGGTTAGATGTGGATTCTCTGGTCATTGAGCACATTCAGGTGAACAAGGCGCCCCAGACGTGCCGTCGTTCGTACAGAGCTCATGGACGGAGTAACCCACACATGAGCTCCCGCCGCCGCATCTAGATGATCCTCCCTGAAAAGGAGC
>NW_006198035.1:158525-166619 GCF_000334495.1 Tupaia belangeri chinensis
TGGTCAGTGGAATAACTTGTGATGGTCAGTGAAGCTCTACTTCAACTTCAACGTTTGGAAGAAAATAAAATAAACCTTCAAGTTCTTCTTGCTAGCGGCCTGAGGTGATCTTTAAAAATGATTTGCTATTCACTTGACCCAGAGAACCGCACAAAGTCATGCAAGTCAAGAGGTTCAAATCTTCACGTTCACTTTAAGAACACTCATGAAACTGCCCAGGCCATCAAGGGTATGCATATCCGAAAAGCCACCAAGTATCTGAAGGATGTCACTTTACAGAAGCAGTGTGTGCCATTCCGTTGTTACAATGGCGGAGTTGGTAGATGTATGTGCCCAGGCTAAACAGTGGGACTGAACACAAGGTCAGTGGCCCAAAAAGAGTGAATTTTTGCTGCTCCTGCTTAAAAATGCAGAGAGGAATGCTGAACTTAAGGGGTTAGATGTGGATTCTCTGGTCATTGAGCACATTCAGGTGAACAAGGCGCCCGAGATGCGATGTTGTACGTACAGAGCTCATGGACAGATTAACCCATACATGAGCTCCCCCTGCCACATCAAGATGATCCTCACTGAAAAGCAGCAAATTGTTCCTAAACCAGAAGAGGAAGTTGCACAGAAGATATCCCAGAAGAAACTGAAGAAACAAAAACTTATGGCACGGGAATAAAGTCAGCATAAAATAAATGTAGATAAAAGTAAAAACAACAAAAAAAAACTTAAAAGATTAATAAAGTACTTATTATCTGTCAAAGAAAATTCCTCCCTTCCCGGGAATATGCACTATGTGTACATTAAAATCTCACTCCAAATAGCTAACAACTATAAGGACTTGTAAAATCCATGAAAAAAATATCCTATGTATGGCCAGCCCACGCCATGGTGGATGAGGCAGCTGGATCCCGCATGGCCAACTGCACAGTTCAAGTCCCAGACCCAGCAACCTGAAGTACATACTAGGCTTGTGTGTGAGCATGCTCACAATTCTGAAGGGAGAGAGAAATAAAGAAAGGACTGAAGCATGACTGGTCCCCATGGGGGGTACTTTCATTTTCTCTCTCTCACTAGTGAGCACACATGCTGTATGCCATAATTACAGAAAAAAAAAATTATATGCACATTTTAAAATCTGCTCCAAGGCCAGCCCCACATGGCCAAGCATGGTTCAAATCCTAGTGCCATAGCTTGAAAAACACACCAGGCACATGTATGTACACTCCCCAAATCCCAATAAGCTGGAGAAACAGGAGACTCCAGTGTGACCACACAGCATTGAGGGGTGCTTTCTCCCTCTCTGTCTCTCTCTGATAAGTACATGCACCCTCTGGTATTTAAATAAAAATTTGTTTTTAATTTTAAAAAAAAGGCTCCAAGCAAAAATCTCAACTTCAAATGGTGAAACTGTGTTACGAACGCCTTTACACAATTTCAAAAAGTTCCCAATTATAGTTCCTTAGTATGAGTTCCTCTCTTTACTTCTCCCTTTCTGAAAAAAGAAGGGGGGGCAGACTTTTTTTTTCAAATACACCCACACCCACACACTCACACACACAAAGAAATGGAGACAGTGAACGGAGGCAAGATCGTTCTTGGTCTGGAAATCAATCTGATTCTATTTTATGTCGGTAAGAGTATTTTCCCCCTCTTCTGTTTCATTTAAATCAGTTGCTCTTTTTTTTTGCTTAATACATTTATATCTTAAGTGCCTACAGAATAATTTTTAAATGTATAATATTATGGAAATTGACTAGGGTGATAAGTTTTCTTTTCCCCAGAGAAACAGGTAATAAAAGACTAGCTGAGAAAAAATTTCCTATTAACCTTGAAAACTTCCTTTGCTGCTTTAGAGAACACCTCACCGGAATGAAGGCTTGAAAATATTCTTAAAATCACATGTGCTCATCATCAACTTAACTCCCACACAGGCAAACTTATCCCTGCACATACAAGCACTAAACAGTATTTGCTGTATATTTTCAAAGAATGATGTTTCTGAAAAGCTGAATTCCTTTAAATTAAAAGTACTTGTTATTTTTTAAAAAATGCCATGGCTCCTTTTATAGTGAATAGCCATCCCATAATATATCTTTTTTTAAAATTCTGCCTACACTTGTTTTTTTTTAATCTATGGAAGAGTGTTCTCTATATCAGAGTTATAATCATAAAATTTGGACTATAAAAAGGGGAGAAAGCTCTGAAAAATCATTTTTCTGTAAAGAAATACAGCAAATATTAACAGTGGTTATTTGGGGCAAAAGAACTCTGAGTGACTTCTTGTTTCCATTTTCAGCAATATTCTATTTTTTTCTAATAATTATATATTTATATATTCCTTGTGTAAACTCGTTTAATTAGTGTTTTTAATAAAGAATGTTAGCTTTATGAGATACATGCTGAAAGAGGTGTAGATAAAATGGACTGGCCCTACAATAAAATGGGAGTGAAGGGACAGGTGGGAGAAGAGCTGAAACAAGACGGGGCTGAAACTGGGTTCACTGTGTTAGTCTGCTATTTCTACACGTATCTGAAATTTTCTATAATAAAAAGCTTTTTCTAAGTGTCAAAAATTAGCTCTCGTCTGGTCATAGTGATGCGTACCCATAACCCCAGCTACTCAGAGGTTGAGGCAAGAGGACCACGAGTTTAAGGCTGACTTTAATGTATGAAGATAATGTCTCTGTAAAAAATAAAAATTCCCCTCCCCCAAAAAAGTAGTTCTCGTCTTATTTTCTAGATGCTTTTTAAAAATGGTGAAGTATTTCTTCTTAGTTTCCAGTGTATACTGGTTTTGTTTGTTTTAACCCTCGAGACTATGAGAATTCTCAGAGAGATTTTTCATGGGAATGAGACGTGGTATGACTGACCCAAACTTCTCTCTTGCTAAGATGTTGCTTAACTGGTGATGGGAAGGGGAACGGCGGTTTCCTCAGGGGTTCATGCTCTCAACAGGAAACCACCCCAGCTGGCCTTCTCCCACACACCGAACAACCACACACAGAAGTCAAGTCAGAAATGTACAGAGATATGAAACTCCAAAGCTGCAAATACTTACTTTACCAGGTGCTACTAGTTTTTAGGAGAAAGTGTTAAAAGTCAGCTTCCCTTTTAAAAACTTTATCTGAAAGATGATTTGAGATTGAGACACTGCTGAACTTCATAGGTTTTGGCAAGTTCCACGCTGTTTCAAATTTCTAATATATAATAATCATTATATACTGGAAAGTCTTCCTCCACATTTCTCAGGGGACTGAGTCTGAGTAGAAAATATGAGGTTGTACGAGGGGGCTTCAAAATGTTTGTAGAAAAAGGAAACCATGTATGAGTTTCTTTTGATGCCAAAAAATGTTAAGATCCACTCAAAGCTTTTTATAATGTGTATTTTCAATGCACATTAACAGACCTGGGAGTGGATCCAATCCCCTCACAGATGACTGAGCTGTGCCAAGCCTCCCGCAGACACAAAGCCCTGAGAAGCCTGCTGGTCTTCTCCAGGTAACTGTACCCTCTCATTCTCATCTGGCTTATGTTTATCAGGTCACTGAAAAGCTCCTAGCTCATCTCAAACTGCACAAATACCAAAATTACAACATGTTGAGAATAGACTTGCATCTGTTCTGGATGAGGACTTGTAAAAAATGTAACGGGACCAGCAGATGGCATAATGGTTATATCGCTGGACTTCTACAGAGTTGACCGCAGTTCAAGTCCTAGACCCGGTGACTTAAAACTCATGCTGGGTGCATGTGTGCCCAAAATCCCGGGAGGTGACTGGAAGAGAAGGGGCTGTAGCATGGCCATTTCTCGCTTTCTGTCTCTCTGGCAAGCGCACACTCCCTATAGCAAAAAAAAAAAAGATAGAAAAGAAAAATGCCATCTGAAAAAAAAAAAAAAACTGTCTAAAACTTTAGCATTGGACCACCTGGATTACTTTCAATTTCATTTCATTTAAGGTAGTAAAGGACAAACTCAGACGAGTAAGACCATGTGGAAACAGACAACCAGGCAGAAGTCAGTCTAAAAACTTCCATGAAATTACAATTTGTCTCGACCAATGCTATTTCACATACAGCCGGGCCTCCCCTGTCCCTGCTGGTCTTCCTTTTGTAAGCATCTCAGTGGCTTTCCAGCTTCACATGCCTGGGATCAAAGACCATGCAGGGGACTCAGTCTCCAAACCTGGGATGCCTGTAGACAGTGTGGGAACAGCAGTAGTGGCGGCAGCATCAGAAACTGCTACATTTTATTAAATACTCATTGTGGCTTAAGCAAACTAAATACTCCTATGCATTGTCTCTCTTAAACCTCACAGTGACTGCAGGTCAATGACACTATCTCTATTTTGCTAATGCAGAAACTGAGACACAAAGATCATAGAGCTGGGAACTGGGAGAGCCCAGATTCAAACTTAAGTTTTTGCTCTTTAACACAATATTGTTAATAAATAAAATAAATGCTACAAGGGACTGCAAAGCAGCATATGATTGCCAGAAGAAATCTGATCCGTGGAGCCGTAGCATGGCTCACTCATCTATCCTCAGCACGGTCACCGAACACAATACGGGATAAGTGAGGGCTGCTTGCCACAGGTGCACATCTTGCCCTTTATCATGTTTCTGGAAAGGACACCAGACTCACAAAGGAGTAATTGTGAATTGCCATGGATTCTTGGTGATCTCAACCCAAAAGCAAAAGCGTGACTACTGCCTGTGTGCTCGCTCAGCGCAGCAATGTGTGTGCAGGAGCTGTGATGCGTGTTACCACACTGAATACACTGCCACCATGAGGCCGGGATAGAGGAGGAAACAGGCCTTGCGAGATTAGGTGACCTGCACAGATCAAAGGAAAGCTTGTCAGCAGCAAGAGTGGACACCTGGCCCCAAACTTCTGCCTGAGATTGGCTGCTCCCTCAGTTCCCAATGCTGAGTCCACTGGAACCTCTCAAGGGCCGTCCTCCTGTAACTGGACACCACGCAAGCCAGCGGGGGAGAGTCAGTAACACAGGGAGTTAAGACCCCTGGTGTCTGTTTTTATAATGCTGTTTGTATTGAAAGTTAAGAAATAAAAAAGGAATGGAAGTAAAATATCAGTAAATAGTGGTAAAATAGAAGCACAAGCAAAGTGAGGTGAGAAGCCCGCTAAAGCATTCATCTGCTTCCTCCCACAGGAGCTACGGGGGCCTGTACTGTGTCTGTCAAACAACCGCGTTACCTAGAAGTGGACTACACTTACAACACTGTCACCATAGAGTGCACCTTCTCCACAGCTGGCTGCCCCGCAGAGCAGCCAACCAACCTGTGGTTTCGCTATGGCGCTTTCCAGTCTGAGAACCTGTGTCTGCAAGGGTGCACAAGTGAGGCGGACAAATTCACAGTGAAGAAGGCCCCGGAACAAAACCTAGTCTCCCTCACTGTCAACCGGCTGACCGTAAATGACAGCGCAATTTACGTCTGTGGGATAGCATTTCCTAGTGTAGAAGACCCGAAAGCTAAGCAAACCGGAGAAGGGACTACACTGGTGGTGAGAGGTCAGTCAATTAGCCTTTACTTCAGTGTGTCATTAAATTTTGCAGACCTTTAAAATCCTTACTCCATTTACATGCATTATGAGAAGCATTCGCTAGTTCAATACCCAAGCCAGTGAAGGGCATAATCTGAGAATGTATCCCAGGAGGTGTGGACTAAACTCTAACCCCATCTCCTAGCATTTGCAGACAGTGACATGCCCGGTGTGGTGCCCTAAGTTCTTTCAATATCCAAACCTAAGAGTAAATGTTAGCCAACCACGTTCTTTCCTTCTACACGAAACAGTGGTTTGGTATAATGTGCCAAGTGCAAAGGGACCGGGAGATGATGAACTATCATCTGGTATCTCACCACCCAGAAGAAAGCTATAGAGAAGAATAAACAATCAATAAATTGAATCCAGGGGTTGGGGTGGAGGGATGCATTAAGAATAGCAACATTTGAAGAAAAGCCACTGGAGGGTCCTTGACACCTTCCCGCTCTGCCTGGACGTCAAAGAACAGAAAGTGATAAGCTCTGGCTTCCTGAGATTTGCCACAACCCATGGCGATTCGTCGCTCAACAGAGGACATCAAACTTAGCTAAAGCCTGTCAGTAGTTTCACCAAGTCACCCCTGTGAGTAGTCCGAGATTAGGAAACTTCTGAAAAGGCCAGTCTTGTAGTCTAGTGGTTAAGGAATACGGGTCCCACATGGCCAACCATGGTTCACTTCCTGGCCCTGGAGGCTTAAGAAACACTCTGGGTGAGTGTGCATGCATACCCTAAATCCTGACAAGATAAAGAAATGGAGGAAAAGGGACTGTGGTGTGGCCACGCCCTGCTGAGAACCATCCCCCCCACACACACACACACACACACACACACCGCCCTGCCTTCTCTGTCTCTGGTAAGCATATGCACACTCCAGCAATTAAATTTCAAAAAAAGAAAATTTTCTGAGAAAAAGCTTCACATGATTCTTAGGAAAGGAAGGGAATGGCAATAATCTTGCCTTTTTTGATCTCCCCCCTTAAAAAGGACTTTGGTATGCTAAGCGCTGAGATCCTTAAAACATGAACTCAAAATCAACCAGCACTTCTGTTTTTGAAGTAGGATTTTGAGGATCCAAGATCATCCAGTATTATAATCCCTACTTTTAATTACTAGGAGTGTTCTAATGGGCTTTTTAATATTTGAATGTCATCTAATCTCAGGTTAGTCTCGCCTATAAGATAAAATATAAATGAGTTGATACATACAGCTTTGATGATTTCTATATCTCACTTCATTATGCTTCCATTTAAAAAAAGTTAGTCAAAATAGAAAAAGGCTTGTAAAGAGATGAAGGTCTCAAAATTATAGGCATCTATGGAGATTCTTCTTTATGTATAGTTTTGCTTAGATAAACATAGCAACTTCCTACCTTCTCTAAAGAGCTCCTAATTTTGCACTGAAATTATTTTTAAGTTATATAGATGGTTAACCTGTTAGTTTCACAAGAATGTATGTTGTATTAATTAAGCTCATAAGGTAAGTACCTATGGGATACATGGTTGGACTGTACAGGTCATTCAGACAATAAGTACAAATCTAAATGTGTTTATACTTCAAACAATCGGGTACCTGAAGATTTGGCATGCTACTTAATTCCTACATATAGCACAGAATACTTTCTGTTGGAAGGGAGAAATTCAGAATATGGAAATAATTCTACTTGCAGTATTTCATTATAAAAGGAAGAACATCTATAATAATGCCTGTCTTTTAAGCAAGTGGTGAGCACTATAATCCTCAACGTATGGTTTGCTCACATCTTTTACAGACTGCACTATTCAGCTATGAACATTAAACGGTTCCAAGCTATAAATGTCAGCATTCACAAAATACATGTGAAAATCTCTTAACTATATAAGTAGATGTATTATGACACTTGTATACCATTTCTACTAAAAGAAATTTTAAATGCCCTTGAACCAACTGTCTTAAAATATTTATCTAACTTCAAGTAATGCTTTGAATAAAAAGTCATTCTGGGGCCAGATGGTGTTGCAGCCATAAACATGACACTCTGCAAGGCTGAGCCACGTGAAAAGGTTTCCAGTTCATGTCCAGAGACCTCCCTAAGTATGCTGACACACACATGCCCATGATCCTCAAAGCTAAGGTTGGGGATGGATCACAGCATCGAGACCCTAGCAGGGATGCTGGCTCTGTGTGTGTGCCTGTCTCTCTCACTCACAGAAGAAATATATAAATTTGGATCAGCAGATGGCATAATGGTTACATCGCTGGACTCCCACATAGTCAACTGCAGTTCGAGTCCTCAACCTGGTGGCTTAAAACTCACACTGAGCCACACACGCTGAGTGTGCGTGAGTGTCCAAAATCCCAAGAGAAGAATGGAGGAGAAGGGATTACGGCATAGCCATCAATGGGGGTGGTTTCTTGCTTTCTGTCTCTCTGTTCCCCTCTCTTTCTCTCCAATGAGTGCACATGCCTGATAGCAAAAACCTCTCAACCAGCAGTTGGCGTAATGGCTATGTTTCTGGACTCCCATGTAGTCAACCACGGTTCACATCCCAGACCCCGTGACTT
>NW_006198035.1:166738-195441 GCF_000334495.1 Tupaia belangeri chinensis
CGACTCCCTTTAACCTTAATCTGGTTTTGGTGGTTGTTCATTCGGTTGCACTCTATAACACTATAGCAAAAACCTCTCTACAAAAAAAAAAAAAAAAGAAATATATAAAGCGAAAAATCATTCTTAGCATTATGACAGTTAATTAAAACTTCAAATTTTTTAAATTTTAAAACAAGTGACACGTTTTGTATAATACATTTAAAGAACTAATGAGCTAGCTTTAACTACCATACTTGAATTTCTTTGAATCAAGGAACTAAATTAAAAGATGTTTTTCAGCTAGAGGGGCGTGTATACACACGAAATGAGGGAAAGAAAAAGAGAGAAAGCACCTCCCCCGCCAAGGCCTGATCATGCTGGAATCCTATTTCCTCCCATTCTCCATCCCATTAAGGACCCTGGGTGCACTTTCCTGGTACCCGGCTTGAAGCAGAGGGGACAGGGACCCAAACCCCAGACATGTGAAATCCAGCTTCCCCTGCATGGCACGTAACCACTGCGCCACAGGGCAGCCTCAATTTCTATACGAATAAACAAGTAAGTTCACTTCTATATTTGTGAGGCTTAGTTTCAATAGTGACCGTGTTTCTTTCTGTTTGTGTCATTAAGAAATTAAGCTTCTCAGCAAGAAAATGCAGAGTGTCCTGACAGCGCTCCTATCACTGCTCTCCGTCTACATCATAGGTATAGGCGTGGGCCTCACAGTCCTCTCCAAAGTAAGTCGCTTCTTCTTGCACTGCGCATCTCTATAGCCTTGAATATTAGCATGTGAAAATAACTTCCATCTTTCCACAAGTTGTAAGCCTCAAAGTAGCTCACCTAATTAACATCTTCTTTTGCATCTGCAGGGCACAGCACCTGCAGAAGAGGTCTGTAGAAGACCTCTTTTCTTCCCTGAAATGATTAACCACAGTACAGGATTTACAGTGTTCTCTGTTTAAAGC
Organism: Tupaia belangeri chinensis; assembly: GCF_000334495.1. Lineage (NCBI taxonomy): Eukaryota > Metazoa > Chordata > Mammalia > Scandentia > Tupaiidae > Tupaia > Tupaia belangeri. The sequence goes on from NW_006198035.1 coordinate 167,683, forward strand.
CCGCTGATAGGAGATTAAGAGAACCATTTTATATGCTATCTTTCTGCTGCAGAGGTGAGGGGTAGGGAGGTGAGGGTGGAGTAATGCTGTTATCTATGAAAGCCCAAAGAGTAGACTTTAAGAGGGAAAAGGAGTAATGAAGAGATAAGAAGCTGCCTGAAAATACTGAACATATCTTAATAGTCAAAAAGCCCAAAGTTATAGAGAAAGAATATCTTTTAACTGAGCACATAAAAAGGGCTGTGTATATGTTAGGATTACCATAAATCCTACAGCCAACATCACTTAAGTTGTCATGTTTATTTATTGATGGACTAACAACATTTCAGAAATGGTCTGAAAATCATGAACTTTTATTGTATATCAAGTAAATATTAAAGTTCATCTTATTACAGTATGAAGTATCTGCCACAACTTTTATTGTATATCAAGTAAATATTAAAGTTCATCTTATTACAGTATGAAGTATCTGCCACAACTGTGAGAGCATAAAATGTTTTACAGACTTTCTTTTTCTTCTTGGCAGTCGAAATCTAACACTCTGAGAAACAAAGAAACAAAAGAAGATTCACAAAAGGTATAGATCAACACCTGTAAAGTATTTTCTGAGTTGTGGCTGGCTATAACTATTTCAAATCATAAGTATTTTTAGAAACAAGAAACATCATTGTCACTTCAACCACTGATACTAATGTTTTCCACTATTGAGAAACTCGATGATAATCTTAAGTGATAAACCATTATTTAAATTGGACAGTTCTCAATCCTAAAATTCTATTTAATGTACTCAAAGCCCAGAAGTGTTAACTATAGGTACAAATGTGTGGGGAGGTTGTTTCTGAGACTAGTAGCAGCAAAGAAGGAAAAGGCTCTGACACTGTGCAGAATCATCACTCAGTCTTAAGAGTGGGTTTTCCCCCATTTGTATTTACAGAAGAAGAGTGCACGACGTATTTTTCAGGAAATTGCTCAAGAACTATATCATAAGAGATACATAGAAACAAGCCAACAATCTGTAAGTATAAAATATCAAAAAGATGTAATACAGATAGAATGTCTGCAAAACTAAGTTGCCTATGGGGCCAGCAGGTGGCATGGTGGTTAAGATGCTGGACTCCCACAGGACTGACTATCATTTGAGTTCTAGAATTGGCAGCTTGAAAATCACACCTGGCATGTGTGTGTGAATGCCCAAAACCCCAGGAGAATAAAGGAGGAGGGATTGAGGCATTCAATACTGTCAGGGAGGTGGGGGTGATTTCTCACTTTCCTCTCACTATCTCTCTCTGTCTCTCTCTGACTAGTCCACACGCCCTAAGATAAAAAGATTAAGAAAAAAGAAAACTAAGCTGCCAACGAGCTGCCAATAGTCGTGTTCATGTTTTCCTTTAAAAGAGTCTGAGAGACTTGTAGTTAAAATATGTTTTTATATTGAACCTGTTTTGATCAATATGTAACAAGGGACATCTGATACAGTATTAAATAGCTCCAGGCAGGCATTTTAGTGACAGGGAAATGTTCAGAAACACACTGTATACAGGAAAGTTTTCAATCTAGACAAGTATGCTTTTGTGGCTTAAAAGCTACTTTTTACAGCATCTCACATGCAGCAATAGGCATTAAGTAGATGTTGCAAACATTTGTGGAAAAAACTACAAACAAAAAATCACTTGTTAGTGATAAGGTGAAAAGTCACATTAGAAAAGATGCAGCTAATGATATAAAACAAGTATTTTTCTTCCATCTGATAGGAAGAACACATCCATATTAGTTACAATACATTCTGACAGTGCTTCTTCCCAGACCTACGTAAAGAAGTTTTTGGTGTTTGTTTTTTTTTTTTAACAAGATATTAGGGGCTAGCAGATGGGATAGTGGATAAGGCGCTGGACTCCCACATGGCTGACCGTGGTTTGAGTCCCAAACCTGGAGGCTTGATACTCATGCGCGAGTGTGTACCTAAAATCCCAAGAGGAGAATGGAGTAGAAGGGACTGAGGTATGGCCAACCCCCGTGGGCGGTGATTTCTCACTTTCTATCTGTGGTACACATACCCTAGAGCAAAAATCTCTCTTTGAAAAATAAATAAAGGTGCTGTTCTAGAGGTAGTAGAGCAGATACTCAATTGTTCACGGTGCATGGTCAGGATGCTCAGATTTAAATGAAAATGTACACAAAATAATTAACTTTCCTAACAGTATTTTCCTCTTAATAGCAGCCAAGAGGATAGATGTAACAGGATACTTACACTGTGTTGTTGTTGTTGTTGTTGTTTAACCCATCTATTAAAAAGGACTTTGAGACAGGAGAGAGTATCATCCAGGTAGTCACTTCAGTCCTTTAGTGTATGTACAAATTCATAAAGGTGACGGCCAATTCACCCAAGATGCCATGCTCAACAATTACATAAACGTTCACATTTTTTCCTTATCATGGCTAGACTGTCTTTTTCCAGCAAAATGGCAAAGATAAGTGACCTGGAGGCAGACCTGAGAATAAGCATTGTAAAGTCCTTAACCAGGGCTTTGACAATGGCATCTGAACCAGAAAATTACTGTTTCAGGTTCCACCTCTTACTCTCAACAGGAACATGGTAACCTGCCCTTTAAGGTTACTGGAAAGTACGCTGGACCCAGAAGGCTAGAAGGCTTAGTAGTTGACAGGTTGCTTGGGGGATGGTATCATTGGATACATAATCTTAAACATGGCTTGTTATTTACCATTGCAGGAAAAAGACAACACTTACGAAAACAGAAGAGCACTTTCCAACTATGAAAAACCATAGAATTATTTCAACTTTTCAAACAAATCATGGAAAATCCAATTCCAGAAGCTATGGCAGGGTTAATGGACACAAACCAATCAGGTCTTTAAAAAAATAAAACAAACAACTAAAACTAAATAACAAATTCAACTGATTACAAAGAAAGATGCCAGAATATAAGGAATCTGTAACGAATAGAAATTATAAAAATACTAAAACCTAACAGAATAGAACTGAGAAATACTTTCCTAATTTGCCAAGAAAATTTTAAGCAACATAACATTTTCAAAAATTCTAGCCCTGGGGCTGGCAGGTGGCGTGGTGGTTAAGGATGCTGGACTTCCACATGGCTGACTACGGTTCGAGTCCTGGACCTGGCAGCCTTCTTTTTCTCTCTCTCTCTCTCTTCTCTCTCTCTCTCTCTCTCTCTCATTCTCTCTGTCCCTCTCTGGTGAAATTAAAAATAAATAAATAAATAAAGTTAAATAAGATAATCCTTTAAAATAAAAACTTTAGCCTGGGACCAGCAGTTAGCATAATGGCTATGTCACTGAACTCCCACGTAGTCGACCGTGGTTCGAGTCCCGGACACGGTGGCTTAAACTCACACCGGGCGCGTGTGCATGCGTGCCCAAGATCCCAAGAGGAGAATGGAGGAGAAGGGACTGCGACGTGGCCATCCCCCCTGGGGGGTGATTTCCCACTTTCTGTCTCTCTGTCTCTCTCTGTCTGTCTGGTGAGCGCATGCGCCCTATAGCAAAAATCTCTTCAAAAAAAAAAACTTTAGCCTAACATTTTTAAAAACTGGTAAAAATGTATACTATGTGCATTTCTTTTAGCATATGAGGTTATGTGATGACTGCTAACCTGAAGATGATTCTTGGAGGCAAATTATGTGCCTCAGTCTTGAGTAGGAGAATTGTCTTCAAGGGTAGTCGAAATTATAAGACAATTAAAATCAGTCAGGAGGGACTGAGGGAGGGAGGAAGGTGCCAACATTTGAGTTAGAGAAATTAATTTTTTAAAAATACCTTAGAGCAAAAATGATTTCCTCTCATATTATTTGGGTTGTCGGAAAAGTCAAGATGTATTTTTCTATGCAAAAATGTGTCACGAATCTTCCGATAACCCAATATAATGGGGTAGTGGTACAGTGCACAAATTCCTGCCAGGTTGCATACAAAACACCCATACCAGCAACAAAAGGTGAGACTAGCATAGACACTAGAGTAAGAATATGCTAAGCTAAAATACAGAAATTCAAAGCACAAAGTGAAGCACAGGAAACCTCAGAAGCAATCTATCACAACAGACTCTAGGTGTCAGCACTGTGCCAAGTAAGCTGTGCAACGCACTGACTCTAGTACCTTGCTGTACTGGTTTTCAACCCATTCAGAAAGGAGGCATCAGACAGGGGCTGCGCACAGCATAGATATTTGCGGACTTTGTTACCATTTCACTAGGAAAACAAGATGAGGATTGAATGCTACTCTGCCGTAAAAGATCTAAAGTACCCAAAAGTATGCATTCATTATTAAATATAAATTACAACTTATTAACGTATTTAATAAGTGTTAAGTGAAGGATAGTCTTTTTAAAACCCAGATACAATTTTTAAATATTTTCAGATCCTCTGAAAGCATTTCCATGAAGGTTTAAATCAGTGATATCAAACTTTTTTGATCACGTCTGTCCAGAAAAATAAAAAAAGAAGAGGAAGGAGCATGTCATTTCCCTGTATTAAGTATTTATTGTGTGTGTGCATATGTGAGTGTTTGCATATGTGGATATTGTATATGTGCATGTGTATATGTTTGTGTCTTATACACAGAAATAAAAAGTAAGCAATGCATAAATAGCAATATGAACAGAAATGCTAATATTTTCTTTCTATATTCAAAAATAAATCAGTCTTGTGTACTCTCTGAAGCATACAACCAACCCCCAGTTTGAAACTTCAGGCTTAGGTGAAATAAATGAACTTCTAAACCAGATGGCCAAAAAAAAAGAGCAAGCCCTAATTCCACCTAGGTGAATAAAAGAAATGCTGAATTACATCATTTGCTTTTCATTTCTGGGAGTCATTACATTTTGGTATTTATTTCCAGGGCTGAAAATACACTGTTCTTTGTGTAATAACCACTAGACAAAATGTCTATGATAAACCAGTATTTGATTCTGAATATGCCTTTCATAATATAAGCAAGGACTGGGTTTGAAAGACTGATTTTTTTAAGTTGAAATTTGGAATATACCTCCCTAACGAAAGGAGTTCTGTTTCCATAGGTCGTGTATATAAGAGAGTCTAGTATATACATAATATTCATTACCTTATCCATCCATCTAGCCAACTAGATTTGTTGAATGCTATACTATGATACAATCAAAGGCCTCTTTGGCACAATGTCCCTGGGTCACATTGTGCTCTCTCCCAACACCACCTGTTCACACTTTCAAGCTTCTGCATATGTTGTTCCCCTCTGCCTTGTAAAATGTTCCACAGACTACAAACACAACACCAATGTGAACCCCAACAAGAAACTTTCCCTAGTTCTCCCAAATGCTAGTGAATCTTTCCTTCTCTAGTCTCACAGCATTTGTCATATTTCTTATCGCATTATCCCGCCATCATACACCTGCCTTCTTTACTATTCTGTGTTTTAAAACTATAATCGAGGAACCAGCAGTTAGCGTAATGGCTATGTCGCTGGACTCCCACATAGTCAACCGCGGTTCGCGTCCCGGACCCGGTGGCTTAAAACTCACGCCGGGCGCGTGTGCGTGCGTGCCCAAGATCCCGAGAGAATGGAGGAAAAGGGATTGCAGCGTGACCATCCCCCCTGGGGGGTGATTTCTCACTTTCTGTCTCTGTGTCTCTCTCTGTCTGTCTGGCGAACGCACGCGCCCTATAGCGAAAATCTCTCAAAAAAAAAAAAAAAAACTATAATCGCATGTCTCCTTATTTCTCTTTTTATTTCCAACTGCCTAGGCACTAATCTCATACATACTAGACCCTCAAATGCCTTTATATAAACACAATTGAACAATGTTCCTACAGAAAAAAATTTTTCAGCACTTCAGCTGAGATGTGCAGCACACTTCATTCCCCAGCCGCTGATCCACCACTCTCCACAGACTGTTCCTTGCCTCCCTAACAGGATTCATTTTCCTGCTACCTGAACATCCAGAAGAATTTTCACTGGGGAGGATTAAGCTATAACTTTATGTTTAGATTTGAGTTTCCCATGGCAGTGAAAAGAACACTGAAACAACTTGTCATAGTCAGTTGGGCGGCTATGACAAATTACCAGAATGGGTGGCTTATAAACAACAGAAATTTATTTCTCTTAGTTCTGGAGGCCGGAAGTCTAAGATCAGCACACCAGCATGACTGGGTTCTAATAAAGACCCTCTTCAAAGATGCAGACTGACTTCTTGTATCCTCAAATGGCAGAGAGAAGTGAAGAATCGCAGGACCCTTGAAGGACATTAATCCCATTCTTGAGGGTGGATCCCTCACAACCTCATCTAATCCTAAATACCACCCAAAGGCCCCACTTGCTAATACCATCACAATGGGTAGTGTTCAATAGTGAATCTGACACAAACATTCAGCTCTTAACCTTAAAGGAGAAATGAATAGAAAGGCGAGGTGTTCTCATGTTTACGTACCTTACCCTCTGGACAAGAGTAGTTAAACCACATACCAAAAGATGTTAAAGGGATTTTCAAAACAAGTAACTTCTTTTTCATACCATATAAGACTTGAGAAACCCCGAGCTAATGGACACATTAAGTTTCTGTGATATCAAGTCACATAAACTGATAAAGAACACACAGACTATAAAACAAAATTAAAATGCACAATGAAACTTTGAATTCCAATTATTTAAAAGTTTCAGGGACCAGCAGTTGGCGTAATGGCTATGTCGCTGGACTCCCTTGTAGTCGACCGCGGTTTGAGTCCCGAACCTAGTGGCTTAAACTCACACCGGGTGTATGCGCATGTGTGCCCAAGACCCCGAGAGGAGAATGGATTGCGGCATGGCCATCCCCTCTGGGAGGGGTGATTTCTCCCTTTCTGTCTCTCTGTCTGTCTTTGTCTTTCTAGCAAGCACATGCACCCTATAGCAAAAATCTCTCCAAAAAAGTTTCAGACAGATTTAAAAGACACTGGCAAATATTTCAATCTGAACTGTGAACAAGTATAATAAAGCATAAAGCCAAACAAATTAGGATAGAGTGAAATAAACTTAATATTCATCAAATACCAATAATGAGACCAAGTTGGGCACTGTCTTATACATTAGATTCTTCAATCCTCTCAATAACCTCAAGGTGGATATCTGCCACTTTTTTGCACCAAGATTAATGACAGTACCAAGTAACTTGTATTTCAAATAGAGGTCAGTCCCAAAAGCCTTAGTTCTTTACACAAAACAATCCCACCAGCATCTTGCTGCTTTTTATTTAGATTGATGTGCACTTTAAGAATAAACTTGTCAGGGCCAGCAGGTGGCGTGGTGGTTAAAGGTGCTGGATTCCCACATGGCCAACTGGGGTTCGAGTCCCAGACCTGTGTGGCTGCTTTCTCACTTTCCCTTTCTCTCTCTCTGTTTCTGTCTGATCAAAATAAAAAATAATAACAAGTGGAAATAAATAAAGAAAAAGAAGTTTAAAAAAAAGAATAAACTTGTCAATACTAGCAGATGGCATGGTAGTTATATTGCTGGACTCTTACATGGCCAACCACGGTTCAAGTCCCAGGCCCAGTGGCTTGAAAATCATGCTGGACATGTGTGCATGCATGTCCAAGACCCTCAGAGGAGAAGGGATTGCTGTGTGGCCATCCCTTCTGGGGAGTGAGTTCTCATTTTCCCTCTCACTGTGTCTCCTCCTGGTGAGGTCACACATCCTAAGGAAAAAACCCTAAAAAAAAAAAAAAAAAAAAGGACCAGCAGATGGCATAATGGCTACGTCACTGGACTCCCATGTAGTTGACTGCAGTTCGAGTACTGGGCCTGGTGGCTTAAACTCACACCAGGCACATGTGCATGCATGCCCAAAATCCCGAGAGGAGAATGGAAAAGAAGGGATTACAGTGTGGCCATCCCCCCGGGGGTTGATTTCTCTCTGTCTCTTGTCTTTCTGGCAAGCACACACACCCTATAGCAAAAACTTCTCAAAAAAAAAAAAAAAAGGAGGAAGAAGAAGAAGAAACTTATCTAATTTAACCAGATCAATGATCCAAGGAGAAAATAAGAAAGTGGCCAACGGACTACATCTCCCAAAAGCACAGGCCTGGATGGCTTCACAGGAGAATTCTAACAAACTTAAAAAAAAAAAAACAGAATACAGAGCATTATGTTCCACAACACTTTTTTACAAAGTCACAAAGTCAGCAGCAAAGTGATATCAAAACATAATAAAGATAATACCCTCCCAATAAATAAAGGTCAAGTCCTTTATCAATAGCATTTATCAATAGCACTAATGAACATATTTTTATTTACAATTTTTGTACACAGGATCTATATTGATGCATTAAAAGAAGACTATTCTACTTAAGCCTAGAAATGCAAGGTGTATATATCTGAGAAGAGAACTGATAAGTCAAAAGAGGAAAAAAATGACATCTCCATAGCTTGAAAACTAAGGTGACAAAATTTAATATTGACTTGTAATTTTAAATTCTTTAAATACAAGATTGCCCCCCCAAAAAATGTATCTCAAGCCAAAATATAGCATAATATTTAAAGCAGAAATATTTTCATTAGTCAGAAACAAGACACAATGTTCACCTTTTTAGAAGTATTTATATAAAACAAACTTTCTACTACCTAAAAGTACATCAGAAGGGACCTCCTGGGGCCAGCTAGTGGTGTGGTGATTAAGGCAGTAGATTCCCACATGGGAGACCATGGTTTGAGTCCTAGACATGGCAGAGTAAATATTACACCAGGTAGGTGTGTGTGCCACAAAATCCCGAGAGGAGAATGGAAGACAAGGGATTGTGGCACGGCCATCTCCCTTGGGAGGTGATTTCTTACTTTTCCTCTCTCTATGTCTCTCTGCAGTGAGCACACATGCCCTATGGCAAAATACTAAAAAGAAAAAAAAAGGGAGGGCCTCCATAAGCAAAGCTGTCAAGTACCCAGTGTTGTGCTGGTAAATGTTTAACAATCCACTTAGAAGGGAGTGGCTATTTGTAGTGTTTGCTAACTTCCATGGTGTAAATACTCTTACCATGATCAATTTCAAATAATGTCCATGTGTAACAACCAGTTCACTAAATTCCCAGCAATATAACAATTAGCTCTTATGAGCCAATCTAAGCCAGATCCATCATACCACAGCTTAACATCCAGACATAGATACAGACACAAAGGGACTTCAAAAAGGTTGTGGGAAATGGAATTAAAGTTTACTTTGGCACAGAAAACATTTTGAGAGCCAAGCATAGTTTTTCCATAGCATGCATTTTCCATGAACATTTTGAAAAAGACTCCCTTGTATGTATGTGCTGGTAGGAATACATTTTTGGATACATTTAAATAGAAAAACAAAAAAAGCATAATAGGATTCTATTAAAATAAATAATTTACTTCATGTAGATATTTACACATTTATATAGACTACCCTTTTTTCTAAAGCTTTTTTTTTCTTTTTGGAGTTTTTTTTGTTTTGTTTTGTTTTGAGAGGTTTTTGCTATAGGGCGTGTGCACTCACCAGACAGACAGAGAGAGAGACAGAAAGCGAGAAATCACCCCCCCAGGGGTTTGGCCACGCCGCAATCCCTTCTCCTCCATTCTCCTCTCGGGATCTTGGGCACGCACTCACACGCGCCCAGCGTGAGTTTTAAGCCACTGGGTCCAGGACGCGAACCGCAGTCAACTACATGGGAGCCCAGCAACATAGCCATTACGCTAACTAAAAGTCCCATAAAGGTTTTTGTTTGTTTGTTTGTTTAAGGTTTCTGTCAGAGGGTGTGTGTGCTCACTGGAGAGAAACAAAAAAAGACAGTGAGAGGGAAAGAAATTAAGAAATCACCCCCCTAGGGGGGATGGCCACTCTATAATCCGTTCTCCTCTATTCTCCTCCTATGATTTTCAAGCCAAGTCTGGAGCTCAAACTGCAGTTAACCATGTGGGAGTTCAGCACTGTAGCCAGCACGCCACCTGCTGGTCCCATAGACTATCTTTTAAAGAATATTCAATATGCTTAAATAAGATTTTGGAATAGGAATGGATGAGAAACTTCATTGTATACCCTCTTGCAAGCTACCTTAACATTTTTTTTTAACACGAATTACTTCTTCACAAAAATTACAATTTTGAAAAATTTGACATGTCATTACATTTTCATTTTACCATATAATTCTCCTTTTCTTGATCAGATACTTTTCCCTTTTTTTATGCTTAAAATAATTATCACTAGATTTAACAACTCTAGCCAAAATTGGTCTGTAAACCAAATAAACTGAAATTAGAAGACACATTTTCACCTTCTGTTTTTTCTTTTCAAAACTAATCTGATTAACAAAATGCCTGTGGTTTAACTACAAGACATTTACCGAAAATATTATACAAGTAATCATTTTACCTACAACTGCTTTTAGTTAAAAAATAAATTACACCAAGTATGCAGAGCACACTCAGACATCCTTAAAACAGGCCAGTATTCATGAGCTCACATGGCAAGGCCACTTTGCACCTCACGGCATTCACACAGTTTCACATGGAAATCATCAGGATCTAATTAGTGCGTTGGAGAAAGGAAGCAATAATAGAGTGCCAAGGAGCAGGCTGCAAAATTTATAGGTCACTAAAGGTCACCCCTAGCAACAAGACCTCTTGTCTCAGGTTTGCAATGTGTCACATGCCAGACTCCTTAGACGCAACAGGCAGCTCTGTACATCTACAATCAACTAGCTTGTTTTCGATCCTTGGTGGAGACTGCCCTCTTGTCCAGTTTGACTTCCTCTCCATTTTAGTGTCAGAAACACGAGGAAATAAAATTTGTGATTAGACTGACGTTTATTTCCCCCTGTTCTTCCACCTCCTGCTATGCCAGGAAGTAGCTTTAAAAGTCTATCATGTGGTTGCCCAACAGGACACAGGAAGCCAGGACCTTACAACCTGATGACTAGTGAGAGTAATGCAGAGAGATGGAGCTGAGGCTTAATTACACAGGGAATCGCACTGAAATAAGGTCAGGCCCTGAATTACTAAGGAGGACATTTACCAGATTTTTCAGTGTGCAACACACATATGATATGTGGATGCTCACGTGTAAAGCAGTTTTTCTCTACCATAAGAAACCATTCAACAACAGGACTGTAAAAATGGACATGAAGACAGATGAAATATCTGTTCCATCTGTTCTTTTCCCCACCATTCTAGGTCTATAGAATTCTCCATTTTCCAACCATCGATACAAATCTGAAACAATTTGGCAAATAAGATAAGCATTAAATCTGAAGGGACTAAGACCTGGGGTATAGGGAGGTGGGGAGATGGACAAGAAGAAATTAAGGTGCAGGCAGATGTTAATACAAATCCACACAGAACTCCACTGCTATACAAAACAAGAGCATTATTCTAAGACAGAGATGTCCATGCTATCTGATAACTATGTCACTTACAAAATGATAATGAATTTCTTTAAAATGTATGCAAGCTCTTAGTTTTTAAAGTGAAGGCCAACCCAGGCAGTAACACAGAAAAACTGAAGATTTTTATATACTAGCATGTGCTACTTCTAAAATAACTTTTATAGTATTATAAATTAACTTATAAAAATGTAAAAGAGTTACAGTCATAACTTTCTAAATGACCTCAAATGCTAACCACATTAAGTTAAAACACATTAAGTCACATTAAGTGCCAGAGTCATAGCAAATGTGAAGAGATAGGAAATCACCCATTTCTTCTGATATTATTTCTTCATTCAATACTGCTGAAGCCTAAGACCATGCAATCAAAACACTGAATGTTATACAAAGAAGTGATATGTGCTAGAACATGAATAGTCTTTAGAGAAGAAAAACAGATCTATCATTTTTAGAGTCTAGGTCAAGAGATGCAAAATGCAAAACAAAATACCCATGACATTCTGCAGGTACATGTGAGTAGATTAAAAGGCATCATTTATTGCCTGACTCTGTTTAAAAGCTAATAAGTAAATGGTTCAAGTTCCATTTAAAACCAGAGAATACAGACACATTTTAGCTTTCCATGTCAGGCAGGCAGGCTAAGCTAAGTATTAATTATTACCACTGCAAGGGAAGCACTAGAGTTCTATAAAATCCACATTAAGATGAACATTAACCAAGGTGATATTCTACATGGGTTAACTATAATTATTTCAAATTCCAGACTATTCTAAGAAATACTAGACAATGTTTAATTGTGCATAAAATCACACATTCCAATAAACAGCTATGCTGGGTAAGAACTGGCCTGACCACACTTACCGTTTTCCACATAGGGATGAAAGGGAAGGACCAGGGCAAGAATGACCCGGCCTCTAGTTGGCTCCAAGACACTTCTAATATCTTTTAACAAAGTCAGAGGCTGATCACAGCGATCCAGCAAATTCAAGCAGCTGATGACATCATACTGGAACCCTGTATTCTGCCATTCATTTATACCAAGCACTCTGGAAAATCAAAAAGAACTGGATTATTATAACCCCAGTTAAAGACTTCTTTAAAAAACAACTCAGGGGATCAGCAGATGGCATAATGGTTACATCACTGACTCCCATGTAGTTGACTGCTATTCAAGTCCCAGACTCAGTGGCTTAAAACTCATGCCGGGGGACTAGCAGTTGGCGTAATGGCTATGTTGCTGGACTATGTAGTCGACCGTGGTTCAAGTCTCAGACCTGGTGGCTTAAACTCACATCAAGCGCATGTATGTGCATGCCCAGGATCCCAAGAGGAGAATGGAGGAAAAGGGATTGCGGTGTGGCCATCCCCCCTGGGGGGTGATTTCTCCCTTTCTGTCTCTCTGACTCTATCTTTCTGGCAAGTACACACACCCTATAGCAAAAACCTCTCAAAAAAAAAAAAAAACCTACTCACGTCGGGCACAAATGCATGTATGCCCCAAATCCCGAGAGAACGGAGGAGAAAGGATTGAACTGTGATCATCCCCCTTGGGGGGTGGTTCCTTGCTTTCTTTCTCTCTGTCTCTCTTCATGTTTCCAGCAAGTACACACATCCTACAGGAAAAACTCTTAAAAAAAAATTCCTGAACATCAGTTAATGAATGAGAGTCCTTTTAAACATTCACTATAATTTAATCACAAAGTATATCATATATTCGTGTTTTCAATTCATAGGGTCCCTCCTATTCTTAAGAATGGCTAGAGGGCTGGCAGGTGGCATGGCGGTTGCTACGCTGGACTCCCACGTGGCCGATGGCAGTTCCAGTCTCAGACCTGGTAGCTTGCTTTCTCACTTTCCCTTTCTCTCTCTGTCTCTCTGGTCAAATTTTAAAAATAGAAAATAATAATAATAATAGTAAGAAATAAAATTAAATAAATTTTAAAAAAAAGAATGGCTAGAGGTGCACAAAATAATCCCCATTTATAATCTATGATCTTTTTTAAAAGCTTATTTGTTTCATCTATAAGAAAGAGATAAAGACAGAGAGCACCCTCAAAATGGTCCTGAGCCATGATCCACTCCTAGCCAGCCCCAGAACATAGGGACACACGTGCCTGGAGTATTCAGGGAGGTCTCTGAGATCTGAGCCAGAACCCTCCCACATGGGCAGCCTCACAGTGTCACGTTTTACTGCTATGCCACTGTGTGGCCACCCTATTATCGTCTGAGCACATCTCTGTTCCAAGGAGAGATGCTACTTTATACTCTAGAATCTACATATCTGAATAGCTATACAGAGAAAGAGAAAACACAGGGCATCCTATTAGGTTATGGAGTAGCAAACTACAACGGAGTTAAAAAAAAAATGTGTCACCAATTTTATATATATGCATATATATGTGTATATGCCGCAATCCCTTCTCCTCCATTCTCCTCTCAGGATCTTGGGCATGCACGCACACGCGCCCGGCGTGAGTTTTAAGCCTACAGGTCAGGGGCTCCACCAGGTCAGCATAGCCATTACGCCATCTGCTAGTCCCGGATAAGCACTCTTAAAGTGAGCCACATTGCTTCCTCACTCTTTCTCTTTCTCTATCTTTCTCCAGCAAACACATGTACCCTCTAATAAAAAAAAAAAAAAATTTTAAAAACTGGGGCCAGCCAGGTAGCATTGTGGTTAAAGTAGCTGAATCCCACATGACCAACTGGATGGTTCAATCTCAAGACAACAAAGAAGGAAATGTTGGGTAGTTGACCCCTAGTGGGTACTTTCTCATTTTTTCTGTCTCTCTGCAGGAAGCACATATAGCAAATTTAAAAAATACTCTGAAATCTCAGTCATACACACACATACACACACACACACATTTTTTAGTCCTTTAGGATGTTTTTATCTACAGAAAGTGGGAATTTTTATATCAGGAGTCTTTGTTAGCCTTAATAACATTAAGGAATTCTATACTTAAGAATTCTATACTTTTAGGGTCAGCAGGTGACATGGTGGATAAAGGCTCTGGATTCCCACATGACCGACCGTGGTTCGAGTCCCAGACCTGGTGATCTGCTTTCTTGCTTTCCCTTTGTCTCTCTGTCTCTCTTTAGTCAAATTAAAAAACAGTAATAACAACGAATAGAATTAAATAAATAATTCTTCAAAAAAAAAAAGAATTCTATATTTCTATACCTCTGTTTGGAAATATCAGTCAGAATATGATAGGTCAGACATGTTATAAGACAGAGAGGTGGGGACCAGCAGATGGCATAATGGTTATGTCACTAGACTCCCACATAGTCAACACCCAAATAGTTGACTGCAGTTTGAGTCCCAGACCCAGAAGCTTAAAATGCATGCCAAGTGCACGTGTATGCATGCCCAAAATCTAGAGAATAGAATGGAGGAGAAGGGATTGCAGTACAGCCATTCCCTCTTGGGGGGTGGGGGATTTCTCCTTTCTGTCTCTCTTTCTTTCTCTGTCTCTCCAGCGAGCACATGTGTCCTAGAGAAAAATCTCTTAAAAAGAGAGAGGTGAAAAAGAAAACACAAAATGAATCTTTGCTAAACGAGTCTTTAATAATGCTGAAGAGATACAGTAGAGATAACTTAGAAGATCTAAAAGAATAATGAAGGTAGTTTTGAAAACTCATTAGCATAATGTCATTTTATAGCATTCTGAATAGCAGAATAAAAAAGAACACAAGCCACTCAATTGCATCTGCTTTTCAATTTATATTTTTATGAAACTAAAGCTTCCTCCAACAACAGTCTGACAGACTTCAAGGGACTAGTCAAGAGTTCCCTGCTGTACAGATGTCTTATTGCACAGAATATTGCATGAAATAAGCAGGGCATTAGGACTTCAAAATCACTTTGTTGTACTGAAATCAACTACACTAATGATTTTAGAAGCTGGATTTAGCTCATTCAAAGAAGAATTTCAAAATATTCCTGTAAAAATTCTATCTTTGAGACAAAAATTTTATCAATTCCCATTGTAAAAACTGAAATGAACAATTAAAATGAAAGAACTATTTATATGTTAATGACTTAGCCAAAGAGCCAATTTAAAATCAAAAATTGCAAAAGACGGGACCAGCAGTTAGCATAATGGCTATGTCGCTGGACCCCCATGTAATCAACCGCGGTTCGCCTCCCAGACCCAGTGACTTAAAATTTACACTGGGCACATGCGCGTGCGTGTCCAAGATCCTGAGAGGAGAATGGAGGAGAAGGGACTGTGGCGTGGCCATCTCCCTGGGGGGTGATTTCTCGCTTTCTGTCTCTCTGTCTCTCTCTGTCTCTGGCGAGTGCATGTGCCCTATAGAAAAAAACACTCAAAAAAAATTGAATTTAAAAAAAAGTAAAAAATCTTAGGTCTGAATGCAATGAAGCAGAAGCCAAACATCATCAGCATGTTTAAATCTAAAATAATCTCACTAAACACATCTCAAAATTAGTTGCAAGTAGGTAGTTTCCATGTAGGTAATTTTGAAAAGTAGAAAACATGCTCAATCAGAAAATTATAACTTTAATGCTGGGACATTTAAACATATATGTACAGAAGCTCAATTTTATTCTTATTCTCTTCTGTCATTCTCATTTGTAAGCTTAGTTTCATTGATGAAAGCAAATTTACTAGCCCTACATAAATTGTACATTTGCCCAAGAATATTAAAAAAGTTGTTAAAGTTCTCCCCTTTGATAAAAAATGAGAGACTGAGTTGTTCAAGTTCATGCTGCAAATAGCTAAAAAAGTAAAAATTCTTTTTTTTTTTTTTTTGGCATGGCAATCCAAATTTTTTTTCACTACTCATGCTAAATTATACAAAACAGCACCACTTTAATGAAGGCTTTTAGTAAAAACTCTTTTTTTTTTCTTTTTAAACAGATCTCTTCATGTCATGAACTTCTTTGCCTCAGCCTTTCAAGTCACTAGGATTGCAGGCAAATATCACCATGCTGGGAGTTAGGCTGGACCAGGAATTGAACCCCAGCTTTCCCTATGGTCCCAAACTGTGGAGCACAGCATCCTACCACTTATGCCACTAAGACTGGGCCACAGCAGAAATTCTTTTTTTTTTTGGAGAGGTTTTTGCTATAGGGAGCGTGTGCTCGCCAGACAGAGAGAGAGACAGAGAGACAGAAAGCGAGAAATCACCCCCCAGGGGGGATGGTCACACCACAATCCCTTCTCCTCCATTCTCCTCTCGGGATCTTGGGCATGCACACACACGCGCCCGGCGTGAGTTTTAAGCCACCAGGTCTGGGACGCGAACCGTGGTTGACTACGTGGGAGTCCAGCGACATAGCCATTACGCTAACTGCTGGTCCCCAGAGCAGAAATTCTAACTCAGAAATTCTCCTAGAATGTTATTCAGGTCAATAAACCAGCTCTCTCCATAAAAGATAAGAAACGGCCTGATGATCGTTCTTTGAATAAATCCTTCCGTCTTAGTAGGCCGAGAGTGAATGGTAATGGCAATCTGTTGGTACCATCCTAAATCATCATAGATAGATTTGTCTAGTGTTCTTCATGAAGATTTCTAGATGTTTCCTAACGTCTCTTTCAAGTACCTGAAGGAACTTCTCTCTTCTCTAATATTTTTTTTAATTTTCCCAAAGGCAAGTACACTTGCCAGAGAGAGACAAAGAGAAAGAAAGAGAAGGAGAGTGAGAAAACATCCCTCATGGTGGTCGTGCCACAATCCCTTCTCCTCCATTTCTCCTTTCAGGATTTTGGGCATGCACACACATTTGTTCAGGGTGCTTCTCTAGCCAGCAGGTCCAGGACTGGAACTGCACAGCTGGACATGTGCAGTTAACCAGCATCTTTAACCACCACGCCCTGGCTGGCCCAATATCAGTTTAAAATAAATTTCCTTTCCCTCCTCCTCCTATTTGGTCTTTCCTCCAGGCTAAAAATTTCCATATTTTGCAAATGTTCAATCTAGTCCTGCTCCAAAAGCTATACTGAGGCTCTACCTCTAGGATTAGTCTGTAAAAGCAGAAACATGTGGGCAAGTGAATGATTGGCCAAGCTACAGTAGCATGTGCTAGACACTGCTGTTTGCCAGACTGAGGCCACCTTAAAAAGCTGATTAAAGGGACTAGCGGGTGGCGTGGTGGTTAAGGCGCTGGACACTCCCACATGGCCGACAGGGGTTCAAGTCCTGAATCTGGTGGCTTGCTTTCTCACTTCCTCTCTCTCTCACTCTCACCCTCAATCTCTCTCTAGTCATATTAAAAAATAAATGAGTGAATAAATTAATAAAATAAAGTTATTAAAAAAAAAAAAGCCGATTAAATTCCCAGCCCACCTTGAAAAGCCTGGCCACAGCTACATCCAGCTATATAGGAGGCTAAGGCAGGAAGATCACTAACTCACAGCCAGTGCAAGTAATACAGTGAGGTCCTGTCTAAAAACACCATAGCCACATCTACGCTCACATGCACCAAGAGGAAAAAAAAGGCAAGTGAGTGAGTGCAAAATTCTATCTACTTTCTCTCTAAAGCTAAACAAGGCTTCCAGAATATTATGGAGACGGAAGCAGGCTCTAGTTCCATCACTCCCTTTTTATTTTCACTCAATATATAGAATCTCCCAAACAGCAGAATCCACATTACACTCTTCTTTTTAAGTCTTTCAAGTACCAGATGGTCTTAAAATCAAGATTTGACATTTCACATCCATTATCACTGACGGCTATTATTTTAAAACCACACACAACAGAAAATAGCAAGTATTATCAAGGATGTGGAGAAATTAGAACCCTTCTGTACTGTTGGTGGGAACATAAAATGGTGCAGCTGCTATAGAAAATGTATGCCAATTTCTCAAAAAATTAAACAGAATTACCATGTGCTCAAACAATTCCACTTTTGGGTGCATATCCAAAACAAGTGAAAACAGGGGCTCAAATAGATATCTGCATACCCACGTGCAAAGTAGCATTATTCACAACAGCCAAACTGTAGAAGCAAACCAAGTGTCCATCAACAGACGAACAGATCAATAAAATGTCATATACAGGGACCAGCAGTTGGCGTAATGACTATGTCACTGGACTCCCAAGTAGTTGATTGTGGTTCAAGTCCTGGACCCAGTGGCTTAAACTCATGCTGGGTGCATGTGTGTGCATGCCCAAGATCCTGAGAGGAGAAGAGAGGAGAAAGGATCGCAGCATGGCCATCCTCCCTGGGGGGTGATTTCTCGCTTTCTGTCTGTCTCTCTCTGCCTTTCTGGAGAGTGCACATGCCCTATAGCAAAAACCTCTCAAAAAAAAAAAAAAAAAGTCACATATATCCATATGATGGAATATTATTGAGCCTTAATGTAAATTTTGGCACATGCTACAGCACAGATGATTCTTAAAGACATTATGTTAGGTAAAGTAAGTCAGTCACAAAGGACAAATGTATGAGTCCACTTACATCAGGTACATAAAACAGACATATTCATCAAGAGAAAGAATGGTGGTTGTCAGGGCTAGGATGACGGAAGAACAGAGAGTTACTGCTTAGTGGGTACAGAGTTTCAATGTCACTGGACTCCCAAGTAGTTGATTGTGGTTCAAGTCCTGGACCCAGTGGCTTAAACTCATGCTGGGTGCATGTGTGTGCATGCCCAAGATCCTGAGAGGAGAAGAGAGGAGAAAGGATCGCAGCATGGCCATCCTCCCTGGGGGGTGATTTCTCGCTTTCTGTCTGTCTCTCTCTGCCTTTCTGGAGAGTGCACATGCCCTATAGCAAAAACCTCTCAAAAAAAAAAAAAAAAAGTCACATATATCCATATGATGGAATATTATTGAGCCTTAATGTAAATTTTGGCACATGCTACAGCACAGATGATTCTTAAAGACATTATGTTAGGTAAAGTAAGTCAGTCACAAAGGACAAATGTATGAGTCCACTTACATCAGGTACATAAAACAGACATATTCATCAAGAGAAAGAATGGTGGTTGTCAGGGCTAGGATGACGGAAGAACAGAGAGTTACTGCTTAGTGGGTACAGAGTTTCAGAGAGGAAGAAGAAAACCTTCTGGAAATAGATCTCTGCACAACAATGTGAAGATACTTCATACCACTAAACTGTATGATTCCAAATAGTTAAAATGGCAGATTTTATGTTGTGTATATTTTGCCCCAATTAGAGAGGAAAAAGCCCACAAGATTTGAGAATGCTAGATTCTAAGTGGGAAACAAGGCCCTACACTTGAGCTACCATTTCCAAGCAGTCTCTCACTAAGTCTTTTCCTCCATGTGATGCCAATTCTGCTGCTCCAGAAAACACTGCCTTGTAAAAATTATTTCTCGCTAAATGTCTACCCAATTATGTAAAGTTTTTTTTAATCCTTAATCATGGAAATTGTGTCCGATGCACATCCTTTAAATATAAGCTGAGCATTCCTAATCCCCAAATACAAAATGCTCCAAATCCCAAAAGTGTTTGAGCATTGACATGACACAACAAGTGGAAAATTCTATGCTTGACTTCATGTGATGGATCCCAGTCAAAATGCTACAAAGCAAAAATACTGTATAAAATTAAATTTGGGTAGTGTATAAGGTATATATGAAACAAATGTTTTATGTTTAGACAAATACACAAAACATAATATATTATGTTACACAAATATTCCAAAATCTCGGGGAATAAAAATTGAAACACTTCTGTCCCTAAGCATTTCAGAAAAGGAATATTCACTGTGATACACTTTTATTAGGCTTTTGCTATAGGGTGTGTACACTCACCAGAGAGACAGAGAGGGAAAGTGAGAAATCCGCTGCCCCCTGCCACACACACACACATTCCAGGGAGAGAGCCATGCTGCAATTCTTTCTCCTATATTCTCCTCTTGGGATTTTGAGCACAAACACATATGTGCCTGGAATGATTTTCAAGCTTCTGGGTCTGAGAGTCAAACTGTAGGACATGTAGGAATCCAGCATCTTAACTACCACTCCACTTGCTGGCCCTATGATAAACTTTCAAGAAGAAATATAACTAAAACCAAGAAATATATCCCAAACCATGTCTAAATATTATACCTGTATTTCTTCTTCTGAAGTTGCCATATCATAGTTTCAGAAAGCTCAGTGGCATAGATTTCTTCAAAATGAGGGCTCATGATTTTTGTGACTTCTCCATCTCCAGCACCTAAATCAAGAAGTCTATGGGTTTTCCAGTCTGGGTTAATTTTAAGCAGTCTCTGAAACTGATCTGGTGAAAACACAAACATTGAGCCTCTTCCTAGCAACCTGGAGGAGGAAAAAAGGACAAAAATGGAAGAGTCTATGCAAATTAAATAGTACCCATACATATACAAAATGAACACAGTGATTCAGCACCAACAACTTTTGAACTCTTAAAATTTTTACCAAATGATTAAACCATGTTATCTTTTATATAATGCATGCTTAAAAACAAAGTTAGTAAGATAAAAATATATATATACTTCCAGATAGTATCCATCTCTGGAATTACAAATAGTACCCCAAAAGGCGTGGGAAAGGAAAGGAGTAAAAAGTAGAAAAGGAATGGGTGAGAAAGTAAGGGAAAGGAAGAAATACACAATAAATTAAAGACATGAATGAGAAGAATTTAATTCAAAATAGAAAGAAAAGGTAGAGTAACACAAAGCCTGGCAGTCAATTTAAAAAGATGATAAGCTGGGACCAGCCTGTGACATAGTGGTTAAGGTGGCTGGATCCCATGTGGCTGACTACACAGTTCAAGTGTCAGACCCGGAGGCTTGAAAGTCATGCCAGGCATGTGTGCATGTGTGCCCAAAATCTAAGAGCAGAATGGAAGGGAAGAGATTGTGGTGTCGTTCTCTCTGGGGGGTGCTTTCTCATTTTCTCTCTGACAAGTGCACACAGCCTATAACAAACTAAAAGTAAAAAAGACAGGATTGGACCAGCAGTTGGCCTAATGGCTATGTCGCTGGACTCCCATGTAGTCAACCGTGGTTCAAGTCCCAGACCCAGTGGCTTAAACTCACGCCGGGTGCATGTGCGTGCGTGCCCAAGATCCTGAGAGAATGGAGGAGAAAGAAATTGCAGTGTGGTCATCCCCCTAGTGGGTGATTTCTCACTTTCTGTCTCTGTCTCTCTCTACCTTTCTGGTGAGCACATGCACCCTATAGCAAAAACCTCTCCAACAACAACAACAAAAAAAGACAGGATAAGAGAATCAGACCAAAACACTGAGCAATAACACTAGGCAGAGAAATCAAATAGGTAAGAGAGCCATTTCTAATGTGAAACTAAACTATAGGTGAGAAAAATAGCTTTAGTATAATAGTTTTTTTTAACAAATTATTTTATTTAACTTTATTTATTTATTTATTTTTAATTTGACCAGAGAGGGACAGAGAGAGAGAGAGAAAGACAGAAAGTGAGCAAGCAAACCACCAGGTCCATGACTCGAACTGCAGTCAACCATGTGGGAGTCCAGTGCCTTTAATTACCATGCCACCTGCTGGCCCCAGTATAATAATTTTTTTAAAAGATACTAGAGGAAAAGAGTAGTCCTTGTGTTATCAGTTAATTTGCATTAAAGTAGTAGATTTATACTTGTCAATTTATATGTCATCAATTGGCATGGTCCTATTATTTCTAAAGATCCTAAAAAACATTCAAAACCATAGCGATACCTTTGAAAAATCAGACAGAGAGGAATTAAAACAGAGACCAAAGGGAACCCTCAGAAAAAGAGCTATAACTCAAACCGGAAACATTGCCTTGGAAAATAGCAGTCCCTATTTAGAACTTGTTTTCTCACTCTCAAATCCTCATCTGTCTAGGGCTAGGATTCTCAAACATCCTTTAGGCAACAAAAACTCTTTCTTTAAATGATGCTTTTTGAATGAAAAAAAAAATACTAGAGGAAAAGAGTAGTCCTTGTGTTATCAGTTAATTTGCATTAAAGTAGTAGATTTATACTTGTCAATTTATATGTCATCAATTGGCATGGTCCTATTATTTCTAAAGATCCTAAAAAACATTCAAAACCATAGCGATACCTTTGAAAAATCAGACAGAGAGGAATTAAAACAGAGACCAAAGGGAACCCTCAGAAAAAGAGCTATAACTCAAACCGGAAACATTGCCTTGGAAAATAGCAGTCCCTATTTAGAACTTGTTTTCTCACTCTCAAATCCTCATCTGTCTAGGGCTAGGATTCTCAAACATCCTTTAGGCAACAAAAACTCTTTCTTTAAATGATGCTTTTTGTATCCCAGGATCTTGAAGGTATTTGAAAATTTAGCCAAGGGAAAAAAAAAAAAAAAAGCTAGACAAAGTGACAATGATTCTATAATTCCACCCTGTCTTAAATGCAGGACTGTTCACATGAACCAAGCTACCATCTACTGTCTGGCTGATTCATTATATCCCCTCCCAAAAACTTGCTCATGTTTAAGGGCCTCACATGAAGGGCTTGGTTCTGTCTTGCTACCTGTGGTCCGGTCCGGTCCGGAGCCGCAGCACTGGCATTACCTAGGAGCTTAAAATGAAGAATCACAGTCCCCACCCAACACCTACTGACTCATAATCTGCATTTCAGAGGATGCCCAGGGGATTCCTATGAGTCAGACTATTTGGATTTCCAATCCAAAACTAACTAAGATTGCCCTAAATTAACTCTCACCAAAGAAATACAGATTAATGAGGGAGGCCATTTGTTAAATCAGAGTGAACTTAAAAGGTGTAACTCAGGTCAGCCAGATGGCACAGTGGTTAAGGTAGCTGGATCCCACATAGCCAAAGGCATGGTTTGAGTTTCAGACCCGGCAGCTTGAAACTCATGCCAGGTGCATGTGTGCACATCCAAAATCCTTAGAAGAAAATGGAGAAGGGATTGAGGGATGGCCACATCTCCTGGGGGTGATTTCTCACTCCCCACCCCCTTCAGGTGAGCATACACACCCTATAGCGAAAACTTAAAATTTAAAAAACAAACAAACAAACAAAAAAGTGTAACTGATAGAGCACTGGGACTCCTGCCAAGAATTTTCACTAGTAGAATTGCTGTAGTTGAGGTAGTCAATACTTTGAATAAAATATCTTTTCTTTTTCGTTTTTCTTTTTTTAAAGTCTAAGGATCAAGAAAAAATTATCCACGATTCACTTACCCATTGATAGATGTTCTAGACATAAATAGGCTGAAAACAGATGATACAAAAGAATGATATAATTGGATAAATAGCCAGCCAGATTTCTCAATGCTGTTGTTTAAGAAGATCTGTGTTCCTTGATCAAGATAACTCTGAACAAAGACAGCCTGAAGTGATTCACATAATTTCTCTCTGTTACACACATACCACTAAAAAAAAAGAAAAAACAAGAAAAAGAAAAATTAAAACACACAACTGAAATATCACATAAGTAATCTAAAAACAAATTACAGAAGACTAAATCAAATCTATAAAATTCAAAAATTATAATCTCATGGATTTTGAGGATATTCATAATCTCATATACTCGTGTGATATATAAAGTATAAAATGCTTAATCAGATATGACTTCCCACTTAATTCTCATAACAATGCTCAAGGTAGGTTAAAGAAAGGGAAGGATGAAGAGGCTTTTGTTAACAAGTGGCAGGACGAGACCACAAACCCAGGTATTCTGATTCCTGGCCCAATGCTTCAGTCACTATATCCCGAAATACAGAAAAGCTCTCTTGGCTTCTCCTTCACTGAGATTCAACATCAGAAGGCTGCTAGCTAGCATTACTAATCTTGTTTTTAAATTTAAAAAAAAAAAAAACAGTCACATAATCCAATGACTTAACTGAAAAGTACCAAGTAAATCAATGGCAGAGTAGCAGCAGAATTTAACACCCCAGTGACCTGATTAAGTTGCCTTTCTTCTTGTAAGACTATGTAGAAGGGACCTTTATAAATCTTGAGGTGTGCTTTACAAACAGGTCATATGACATTTTTACCAACAGGGAAAATGTGCTCAAAGAAAGATTAAGAAGTTACTTAAGGTCATACTGCAATCAATGAGAAGACCAAGCAGTAATAACAAGCTAAGAACCAGATTTCCAAGAATAGATTCTAACCAAAATGTACTTTTAAAAATAAAAGTCGAGAAGTTCAACTGTAAATAAAATTTAATCTTCCATAATAAATATTTCCCATTTTTTCTCAGAATTAGTATACCAGAGAAGTCAGGAAGCAGAACGGACACCGGCTTTAGAGTCAGCCCCGCAATCAAGTCCGGGCTCTGCCATTCCTGTGTAAAATCAATGAGTCAATCTTTGAACCTCTACTCATTCGTGTGTAGACTAGAGGTTTCACTAGTATCTCTGCCTCCTGTCAGGGTACTAGGAGGAGGAGGAGTAAATTAGGTAAGGCAGGCAACTTCTCAAGGCAGTACAAAGCACACAGTGAGAATCCTGCAGTAATAACAGCAATGAGATCCCTCTCACATGGCCCGATAAATAAGAGCAAGCCCGCTGAGCACAGCGATGAAACCGTAGAGTAGATCAGTTACGATAAATCCTCTGTCTGCTATGAAACAACCAATTTTTCCCAGTAAGGAGTCTATTGGCCAAAACTTGCTTCCCCCTGACGAATGTGGCCATTTATCAGCAGTAGGCATTCTGTAACTGCTTGCACAACCGGTGGGCCAATTTTACAGTCGTCGAAAACTTGCTAAATGTTCAATGAAATCTTGGGTAACATTCCTGACTCTACCATTAAAAGGAACTAGTTACGGGACCAGTAGATGGTGTAATGGTTATGTCTCTGGACTCCTATGTAGTCAACTGCGCTTTAAGTCCCAGATCCAGCAGCTTAAAACTCACACTTGGGCATGCCCAAGATCCTGAGAGGAGAGTAGAGAAGGGACTGTGACAAGACCATCCCCCCTGGGGGGTGTTTTATCCTTAGAAGAAAATGGAGAAGGGATTGAGGGATGGCCACATCTCCTGGGGGTGATTTCTCACTCCCCACCCCCTTCAGGTGAGCATACACACCCTATAGCGAAAACTTAAAATTTAAAAAAAAAAAAAAACAAAAAAAAAGTGTAACTGCTAGAGCACTGGGACTCCTGCCAAGAATTTTCACTAGTAGAATTGCTGTAGTTGAGGTAGTCAATACTTTGAATAAAATATCTTTTCTTTTTCGTTTTTCTTTTTTTAAAGTCTAAGGATCAAGAAAAAATTATCCACGATTCACTTACCCATTGATAGATGTTCTAGACATAAATAGGCTGAAAACAGATGATACAAAAGAATGATATAATTGGATAAATAGCCAGCCAGATTTCTCAATGCTGTTGTTTAAGAAGATCTGTGTTCCTTGATCAAGATAACTCTGAACAAAGACAGCCTGAAGTGATTCACATAATTTCTCTCTGTTACACACATACCACTAAAAAAAAAGAAAAAACAAGAAAAAGAAAAATTAAAACACACAACTGAAATATCACATAAGTAATCTAAAAACAAATTACAGAAGACTAAATCAAATCTATAAAATTCAAAAATTATAATCTCATGGATTTTGAGGATATTCATAATCTCATATACTCGTGTGATATATAAAGTATAAAATGCTTAATCAGATATGACTTCCCACTTAATTCTCATAACAATGCTCAAGGTAGGTTAAAGAAAGGGAAGGATGAAGAGGCTTTTGTTAACAAGTGGCAGGACGAGACCACAAACCCAGGTATTCTGATTCCTGGCCCAATGCTTCAGTCACTATATCCCGAAATACAGAAAAGCTCTCTTGGCTTCTCCTTCACTGAGATTCAACATCAGAAGGCTGCTAGCTAGCATTACTAATCTTGTTTTTAAATTTAAAAAAAAAAAAAACAGTCACATAATCCAATGACTTAACTGAAAAGTACCAAGTAAATCAATGGCAGAGTAGCAGCAGAATTTAACACCCCAGTGACCTGATTAAGTTGCCTTTCTTCTTGTAAGACTATGTAGAAGGGACCTTTATAAATCTTGAGGTGTGCTTTACAAACAGGTCATATGACATTTTTACCAACAGGGAAAATGTGCTCAAAGAAAGATTAAGAAGTTACTTAAGGTCATACTGCAATCAATGAGAAGACCAAGCAGTAATAACAAGCTAAGAACCAGATTTCCAAGAATAGATTCTAACCAAAATGTACTTTTAAAAATAAAAGTCGAGAAGTTCAACTGTAAATAAAATTTAATCTTCCATAATAAATATTTCCCATTTTTTCTCAGAATTAGTATACCAGAGAAGTCAGGAAGCAGAACGGACACCGGCTTTAGAGTCAGCCCCGCAATCAAGTCCGGGCTCTGCCATTCCTGTGTAAAATCAATGAGTCAATCTTTGAACCTCTACTCATTCGTGTGTAGACTAGAGGTTTCACTAGTATCTCTGCCTCCTGTCAGGGTACTAGGAGGAGGAGGAGTAAATTAGGTAAGGCAGGCAACTTCTCAAGGCAGTACAAAGCACACAGTGAGAATCCTGCAGTAATAACAGCAATGAGATCCCTCTCACATGGCCCGATAAATAAGAGCAAGCCCGCTGAGCACAGCGATGAAACCGTAGAGTAGATCAGTTACGATAAATCCTCTGTCTGCTATGAAACAACCAATTTTTCCCAGTAAGGAGTCTATTGGCCAAAACTTGCTTCCCCCTGACGAATGTGGCCATTTATCAGCAGTAGGCATTCTGTAACTGCTTGCACAACTGGTGGGCCAATTTTACAGTCGTCGAAAACTTGCTAAATGTTCAATGAAATCTTGGGTAACATTCCTGACTCTACCATTAAAAGGAACTAGTTACGGGACCAGTAGATGGTGTAATGGTTATGTCTCTGGACTCCTATGTAGTCAACTGCGCTTTAAGTCCCAGATCCAGCAGCTTAAAACTCACACTTGGGCATGCCCAAGATCCTGAGAGGAGAGTAGAGAAGGGACTGTGACAAGACCATCCCCCCTGGGGGGTGTTTTATCTCTTTCTGTCTGGAGACCACACATGCCCTCTACCAAAAATCTCTCTCTTTAAAAAAAAAAAAAAAAAAAATGGAACTAATTATATCACTGCACAAATAAAGAAACATTCTATTTCAAAGATTATCATTTTGGGACCAGCGGGTGGTGCGGTGGTTAAGGCGCTGGACACTCCCACATGGTCGACCAGGGTTCGAGTCCTAAATCTGGTGGCTTGCTTTCTCACTTCCTCTCTCTCTCACTCTCACTCTCTGTCTCTCTCTGATCAAATTTAAAAAATCAATGGATGGGAACCAGCAGTTAGCATAATGGCTATGTCGCTGGACTCCCACGTAGTCGACCGCGGTTCGTGTCCCAGACCCGGTGGCTTAAAACTCACGCCGGGCGCGTGTGCGTGCGTGCCCAAGATCCCGAGAGGAGAATGGAGGA
>NW_006198035.1:195488-195844 GCF_000334495.1 Tupaia belangeri chinensis
AATCTCTCAAAAAAAAAAATCAATGGATGAATAAGTAAATAATAAATAATTATTAAAAAAAAAAAGAGTAATCATTTTACAAATCCTAAACTGGATAAACCAATTCTTTCCAGTTGTTGAATGATTTGTACTAATATGCTATTTAACCATTGTTATCAAAACTGCTTGGACTTTATATAAAACTATTTTCAATTTCCAACCCTATATGACAAGCTATGAAGCTTCTTACATTCACTGACTACCCTTTTCCGTTTGGTCTAAAAATGTTCTTGCTTGGGACCAGCAGATAGCATAATGGCTATGTTGCTGGACTCCCATGTAGTCAACTGCGGTTCGAGTCCTGGACCTGGTGGCTT
>NW_006198035.1:197068-209634 GCF_000334495.1 Tupaia belangeri chinensis
GGAGGAGAAGGGATTGCAGCATGGCCATCCCCCCTGAGGGGTGATTTCTCGCTTTCTATCTCTCTGTCTCTCTCTGTCTTTCTGGAGAGTGTACGCATCCTATAGCGGGGGGTGGGGGTGGGAACCCTCTCCAAAAAGAAAAAATGTTCTTGCTTAATCATTTACTAATTCTTTATACTTACGCCTAAAGGTGTACCCCAGTGCAGGTCATAAACCATTTTTTTATACTCATGACCTCCTGGTGCACATTCTGAACTCTGTAATACTGAGCCCATTCTGACTTTTATTTGCTTTTTAAAATCTGAAATGACTAATCAAGATGAAAGCTACCACCTTGATAATATGTCATCAGATACCTTCTATTAATGTAGACAAGAAGTCATTGAAGTAGGGACAAGCAGATGGCATAATGGTTACATCACTGAACTCCTACATAGTCGACTGTGGTTCGAGTCCCCAATATGGTGTATTAAAACTCCTCCAGGCGCATGTGAGTGTGTGCCCAAAATCCTGAGAAGAGAATGGAGGAGAAGGGACTGAGGTGTGGCCATCCCCCGGGAGGTGATTTCTCACCTTCTGTCTCTCTGTCTTGTCAGCAGGCATATACACCCTATAGCAAAAAACTGTCTTAAAACAACAACCAAAAAAAAGTCATTAAAAGTGAAACAGAACAGCTAAGAATTCCTTTGCACCCACCTGTAAATGGACTAGGGCAAGCAGACTTTGACCCCCAGAACTAAGCAAAAAGCGGCACCACTGCTTTCAAGTGCCAAGAGGAAAATTGAAGATTTTTGTTTTGTTAGGTTTTTGTCACATGGTGCATGTGTTCAACTGAGAGAGGCAAAGTGAGAAATCACTCACTGCGGGGACAGCCACATCACAATCCCTTCTCCTCCATTCTCCTCTCAGGATTTCGGGCACTGTTCACACACGCCTGGCATGACTTTCAAACCACCAAGTCCAGGACTTGAACTGTGGTCAGCCATGTAGGAATCCAGCGCCTTACCCACCACGCCACCTGCTGGCCTTGAAAACTATAGTTTTTAACAGTATTTATCTCAATCTATTAATATTAACATATAGGGTTGAACTTCTATGACACAAGATTTTCAGAAAAGGAACTGCAGAGTCCGGAAGGGAACAACAACAGAACTTGATGCCCTGTGAGGCTAACATACATGGGAGTTCCTGGTTCACATCTGAAAACCTCCCTGAGAAGGATCACAGCCCACGATCCAGAGTTGGCTAAGACTGGAAGTGGATCACAGCACCAAGATCCTATTAGGGGTGCTGTCTCCTCCTCTTTCTCTTGTTCATCTAAGAAACTAAATAAATAAACAACAACAAAGAAAAGAAACTGCTTATTGAAGAAAACATGCTGCAGAAGGAAAGGAATGAACCTCTTTTCTACCTTGCCAGGTAGACAGGAACAATGACTGACTTGAGTGCCTGACACAGATTTACAGACAATTAACGTTCCCCAAGTTCCCCAGTGAATTACTGTTAAGAGTTGCAGACAGTCTAAACAGTTACAATCTGAAATTTTTAACAGATCCCGGAGGGAGCCTAAGGATAATGACAGTGATAGCTATCTTTGAGTTTCTGTCAATTTCTGAAATGCCAAGGTTTCTGCAAGGCCTTGATTAAACCCTATTCTGCAAGCAGTGGTTAAAGCTCCCCACCCACGACAAAACTGCACTACCACAGGCAACAAAGGCAGGCACTGACTGAGCACCTACCACGTGCAGGCCCCAGGCCAGGCACTTCACACCTCACTTACCAACCTGTACCTTCTGAACAACCAAGGAGCCTGGGGTCTCCATGCAGCTCCAGCTGACTCAAGCTTCTGTTCAAATAAATGTCATTTGTAACAGTTTTTTTCAAAGAAACTTCTCTTTAATTTACCAAGTGTGGGGACCAGCAGTTAGCATAATGGCTATGTCACTGAATTCCCACATGGTCAACTGCGGTTCGAGTCCCAGACCCTGTGGCTTAAATGCATGCCAGGCACGTGTGTGTATGTGCCCAGGATCCCAAGAGGAGAATGGAGGAGAAGGGAGCATGTGTGTCCATCCCCCCAGGGGGGTGATTTCTCGCTTTCTGTCTCTCTGTCTCTCTCTGTCTTTCTGGCAAGCGCACGTGCCCTATAGCAAAAACCTCTCCAAAAAAAAAAAAAAAAAGAAAGAAACTCCTGCCTTGGGGCCAGCAGGCGGTATAGTGATTAAGACATTGGACTCCCACATGGCTGACTGATTTGAGTCACAGACCTGGTGGTTGCAAATCACATGGGGCTCACGTATGGATGTACGCAAAGTCCCTGAGGAGAATTGGAGGAGAAGGGATTATGGTGTGGCCATCGCCCCACCAGAGAATGATTTCTCACTTTCCCTCTCACTATCTCTCTCTGTCTCTTTCCCACAAGCACATGTGCTTTATGGCTGGAGCCTTGAAAAAAAGAAAAGGAAGCCCTGACTTGCAGGAATTTAGCTCTTATCCAGGTTGGATTATCTTTCCTCTAAACGTATCCAGTCTAATTTAATTAGCAGAATAGCTCTGCTTTCTTTACTCAAGCAGACACACTTGGTAATTTTTTTTTTTAACTTTTATTTTATTTTCACTCCCGGTATGAGTTTAAGCCACCAGGTCTGGGACTCAAACCGTAGTCAATTACATGGGAGTCCAGCAACATAGCCATTACGCTAACTTCTGGTCCTGAGGACCAAGGTTTCTTAACCTCAGTACCACTGGTATTGGGGGCAGGCTAACTTTTTGTTACAGGCACTGTCCCATGCAATGTGGGAGGGATACTTACCTCCATCTCTAGTTCGTGTGTGTGTGTGTGTGTGTGTGTGTGAAAATTACTTTATTTAACTTTATTTATTTATTTTTGACCAGAGAGGGACACAGAGAGAAAGAGAGAAAGCCACCAGGTCCAAGACTCGAACCATGGTCAGCAATGTGGGAGTCCAGCACCCTTAACCACCAAGCCACCTGCCAGTCCCACATCTCTAGTTTTTAACCCATACCTCAAGAGGCAGGTCAGAATCTTCCAGGCATTGCCAAATGTCCCCTCAGTGGCAAAATGCCATAGCTTAAGAAACACTACCTGGGCATACCCTGAAAATGTCATTGCTATTATTCTCCAGCAGCGTATCCTAGCTATTCCACCTTAACCATGGTCTAGAGACTTCGGTCTATTAAAAGATGAGCTTATTAGTCTCAAAAGACTTACATGCCAGAGGAGAAAATAAAATCAGAAACCAAGAGAAGTTAGTAATAGAACTATGACCTTGGCCAGGACCTTCAACCTTACAGGAGCAGTCACCTTCCCCTTTAGGCAAAATGCCAACTAGGGAGAGCAGTGCTGACCCCTCTGCAGCTCATGTGGCAGTCCCACTGAAGTCACCTCTCACCAGCCAACCCAGCTTAATGACAGGTTACTGAGCTCACGGCGCTAAATGGCCTGTCTATAGGCTCCTGGGCACTGTCAGTCAAGCAGGTGAGTGTGTGCTCCTCAAAAATTAGAGAGACAAAGATGCACGGGCAAGAACAAAGCACCACGCTTGTGAAATGTTCACAATGGAAGGCTCAGCTCTGTGCAGGCTCTGCTATGGGGCCAGACTCAGCTGGAGACTGCAGTGTTTGAAAAAATGTCCTATTAGCATTTACTTTTAAAGCTCAAAGAAATATTTTAAATAACAAACTAATTAAACCAGAATTATTCAGTCAATCATTTGCTGATGCCAAACATAAAGTAATACATGAAAAAGTAAATAATACATTTAAGTTACTGTAAGTAGCAATTTTCTCCCAGCTTGCAACAAGACTGCAAATAATTAGTCAAATAATAAACAGCCTAACTGTATGGATGACAAGAGTTCTGAATGTGTGTCTGACAGTATCAGCTAATCAAAATAATGAAATACTAGGTCATATTGTTTTCAAAATTTGTTAAGCCTATAAATATCTACTAAAATTTACATAACCTTGGGTAAGTTACTCTTTCAAATTAGGAAGCCAATCTTTCTATAAAATCTTATTTACTTATCAGACTGAGAGATATAATTAAAGTTTTTCTGAAACTATTTTTTGGAGTTTCTCTACAAGTTGTAATACATGATATACAGTAATAGCCTTTTCTCCCAAACTACAAAGGATTTGAGCACACTAACAGAATGAGAAAGTTACTAAAACTATCTTACCTATCTTTTATCATAAGATACAAATATATATATATATATATATATATTTGTTCTTTGTCCCAGGTTCCTTGTACAGAGTTCCAAAAATCCTGCAAGAATCTCTAGAGTGATAAGAGTGTCTTCTGTTTGCTAATGAGATGCTTCTGAAGGACAAACGGAGACCTAAATACCTTCAGGACAAGGACCAAGTCATGATTAGAACTCTCAGATCCAGCCTCTTTCTCCAAGGATGGGAAAGGGACTGAAGACTGAAGTTGAACACCAATGGCCAATGATTTGATCAATCATGCCTATGTAGTGAAACCTTAAAAACCCCTAAACTATGATTCCAGAAGCTTCTAGACTGCCTCTGATACCGATGATAGGAGGACACCCACCAGAGGACAAGAGGCTCTATACCACTCCCACCCTCCCACACTCTGTATTATGCGTCTCTTTCATTTGACAGTTCCTGAATTTACCCCTTACAATAAACCAGTAAATACAAAGTAAGTGTTTTCCTGAATTCTACGAGTCATTCTAGCAAATTATCAAACCTGACTGGCGAGAAGAGGAGGGGTTGTGGGAACCCCAAAATTTGTAGCCAAGTTGGATAGAAGCACTGGTAACATGGCGACCTGAAACTTGCAGCTGGCCTCCCAAGTGAGGGCAGTCTTGTGGGTCTGAGCCTTTAAACCTGTGGAGTCTCTCACTCCAGGTAGTGTCAGAAAAGGACTCAATTGTTAGATACCCAGTTGGTGATGGAAAACTGGAGAAATGGTTGGTGCCAGAAAAAGACACTGAAAGTAAGAATTTTGTTCTTGTTGTTGCAACTTTGAGCCTTACAAAAGCAGGTAAACTGAATAAAGGACAGAACTTCAAGCAGTTGTCCCATACTCTTCTATCTCACAAACTTCAAAATCTTCCACTAGTTTTGCACACAGCTACCTAACTTTGATGTCTGCCCAGAGGCCCGCGAGAGTGACACAGTTTCCAGTTAAGCAAGCAAGCAGATCTATTTTCACTACACCTCAGATGACAGAGGGATTTTTGGTTTTTGTTTTTTGGGGGATAGAGATTTTTGCTCTAGGGAGCGCTAGCTCATAGGAAAGACAGAGAGAGAGAAAGTGAGAAATCACCCCCCCCCCAGGGAAGATGGCAATGCCGCAATCCCTTCTTCTCCTCTTGGGATTTTGGACACACACGCACATGTATCCAGTGTGAGTTTTTAAGCCAATGGGTCCAGGACTTGAATCAGGGTCGATTATGTGGGGAGTCCAGCGACATAACCATTACACTATCTGCTGCTCCCGACAAAGAGTTTTTATTAGGAGGGTACTATGTGGTTTGAATGTCCCTCCAAAATTCATATGCTATGATTTGGTTGGATGGGATTAAGAGGGTGAACACTATCTGTTGATGGGTAGGGTCTTTGGAAGGAGATTAGGATTAAGGTCACTAGGGCGAGGTCCCCATACCTGACTCCTAGTGCGTTTATAAGAAGAGAGAGTGAGTCCAATAGAGACACATGAACACAAGACTGCTCTGCAGGTATGTGGTATAGCCAGAAAATCCTCACCAGAGGTGGCCACTGGATCTTAGACCTCCGAGCTGCAAGCTGAATAAACTTCCTATTAAATTATACAACGGGATGGACAAGAACAGAAGGGTATCATTGAAAAAAAAAAACAAAGCTAGTACAAAAACTCAACTCTACCACCTAGTAACTCGGTGCTCTTGAGTAAGTCTCATGTCTCTCGGCATCATGTACAGTGGGGAAGGTAGCACTGACTTCAGAGGGTTATGAGGGTCAAAGGGTTCAATACATTTAAAGTCCTGGCATATAATGTAAGCTCAATTACTGTTCATATTTCCTTCTCCTTCCTGTCCAAGGGACAACAGTCAAGAGGAGAAGTGCAGTTCAAGGGTATGCCTAAAACCACCTTGTAGGTCTGGGCGCCCAGCCATAAAATAAAAAAGGGGGGGGGGAACCAAAGACCTGAGGCCACCCATACTATCAAAAACAATCAGAAAGGCTTCACTGCTGGAGAGGATGGGTGGTCCATGAACACAGAATCTTTTCTACTATTGGAGTGACTGGACCGAACGCATCAACATTGACACCTTGACAGCTAAAGACTTAAAATATCACAATCTGAGATTCTGCAAGGCAATCAGATCATTCCACACACTTCACCACTGATACCTTCTGGCATCTAAGCACAACATTAAGATTCAAGCCATTCACTATTTTACTGCAAATGATACAAACCCAACCCAATAATCTTCTTCTTGCTTTTTATTAAAGTAATCTAGACTTAAGTAATCATTTTTTTTAAGTTTATGTATTTCTTCCTTGAGAGAGAGAGAGAGTCTGACACCCCCAACAGGTCTTTTATGCCAAAATCTATGTACCTCAGCCCTGGGCCAGCCTGGGCCACAGGTGGGCATGCATGGCTGGCATACACAGGGAGGGAGACCTTAGGACGTGAACCCAAGACCTTCCCATGTGGGCCTAGCTTTGTAGAGTGTTGTGCTACTGCTGTACAGAGAGGCAGAAAGAGAGAAATCACTCCCCAGGGTGGGTGACCACACTGCAATCCCTTCTCAATTCTCCTCTAGGGATCTTGGGCATGCACACACATGCGCCCTGCATGAGTTTAAGCCACCGGGTCTGGTCAAACCGCAGTCAACTACATGGGAGTCCAGCAACATAGCTATTATGCCAACTGCTGGTCCCTTCAGTCTCTTCTTTATGTGAGATTTTGATGTGTATAGTGACGGGCACCCTTATATCCATGAGAGGAAGCAATTTACACAGATCAGATTAAGTTGCCTCTGCTTTGATTGAATAAATAAATTACTGGCAATCTTCATGTCACATATTCACGACTAATATGTTATAATCCTATGATTTTAACAAAGCTGCGGAGGTCTCCTAGGGCACCTTCGAATGTGAACTTAAAGACCCTGGTGTATCTCACAGAAGAAAGAGTTCTAGTGTTCTGAAACAAATATGTAGTTAGGGTTTCAATACAGGTTGGGAAGGAAAGAAATCCTTTCCAAGTCTCTGGTATTTGGCTGCAAAGGCCTCCAGACTCTCGAAGGCCGTTCAGAGAAGGACACCAGTCTATGAGCGTCCGTCTGGCTAGCTGGCTGATCGCCCTGAACCACTGTTAACTCATGGCTGACTTGGGGCACCCTCCACAAGGTAGATGAAGGCTAAGAAGACAGGAAACCAAACCCATCTTTCAGCGCAACTTTAGACTCTGGCTGTAGAGCCTTTCTGATTATCCAAGTATTTTTTTTCAGTAGGAGAAAAGAATTTATTTCAATTCTATCTTAAATTCATCATGACTTGATGCATAAGCACAGTTCTGAGTTTATCATACAAGAAGGCAAAAAAACTAATCACATATATATGTACTTGCAATTTTAAGTCATACTTAAATAATTCTGGATACTGGATGTTTTTGTGCTTTTAAAACAAACAAACAAACAAACAAAAACCTTGCAGTGGGGCAGCCAGAGGCGAGGTAGGGCGCAAGTACGTACAAGCCCAAAATCTTGAAAGCAGGGAAAAAACATTCCCAATGGGGGTGGGGGGGGAGTAGTCTTTTCTTCCTTTCTTCTTCCTTTCTCTGTCTCTCTTTACCCCCTGACAAACTGAAAAATAAAAAACTTTGCATGCAGCATGTCAACCTGGAGAAATTGTCCTGGTTGGTTCCAGCAAGCTCTTTAACATTTTTTTCATTCCACCAACTGAGAAGCTGTTGAATGACTGTTAGGACCAGAACCTAGTTAGTAGGCCTGAGGGTCCTTTCAAGTTTCAATAGCTCCATAACAGCTGCCTTAACTTTAAGCACTAGGTACAAAGCATCAAAAAGACTAGATCCAAAGTTTCTTTGCCAATGCTTTCTTTTTAGTTTCTGAGTCTGCCAACACTGAAAAGTGACTTCTACTAGTTTCTCACTGCGAGGCTTTATTTCTCCCCAGTGCATCAATCTACCCACCCTGCAACCTGTAATTAAGAGTATGCTGCTGATGGGGCCAGCCAGTGGCATGATGGTTAAGGGGCTGGACTCCCACATGGGCAACCACGGTTTGTGTCCTGAACCTGGTGGCTTGCATTCTCACTTTCCCTCTCTCCTTTCTCACTCTGTCCCTCTCTGGTCAAATTAAAAATAAATAAGTAAATTTTTAAAAATAAATAAATATGCTGCTGGGGGGGCCAGACAGTGGTACAGCAGTAAAATTCAATGCTCTAGCAAGCTGACCCACATGGAGGGTCCTGTCTCAGACCTCCTTGGGTGTGTTGGGCACATGTGTCCATGATCAGGGGCTTGCTACAGCAGGGAGGAGACACTTGCATCAGGACCCTGTTAGGGGTACTATCTCTCTGTCTCTCTCACTTGTGGAAGAAATAAACTTATATATACATGCATATAATATGTATATAGATGTGTATGTATGTATGTATGTGTGTATATATATATATATATATATATATATATATATATATGATGTGTGTGTGTGTGTGTGTGTGTGTGTGTGTGGTACTGATTAAGGAAGCTAAGGGTTTTCTCTTGGAAAAACTTGTTTTTTCTGTAAATGGCCTAATAGTAAATAGACGACTTGTCGCCCACACGTTAGCAACTACTCAACTCCACTGATGAAACTCAGGAGCACTCATAGACGACAGGCCAATGAATGTGCTGTGTCAACACAACTTTATTTGTGGACACTGAAATTTGAAATTCATATATGAAAATATGTATGTTATAAAATACTCATTTTTTTTTCCTTCATAGCCATTTAAAAATGGAAAACTATTCTTTCTTTATGGGCTGTATATAAAGTCAGTGAGACCAATTTGGCCTGCAGGACACATCCCTGCTTTAAAGAGGCCCTTGCTTCTTACTTGCCCAAAGTGAAACATAATCCCAGTTTGAAGGCTGTACACTGAACCAAGTAATTAAAATGGCACTGCTACTATACTTTCAGAGCTACTTTAGCCCACAAGAGCCTTGCATCTTCAGGCTACACTATCTAAATAGCATTTTTTTTTAAGAGAAACACAGAGAGACAGCACTTCAAAAGGGTCTTAACACCGTGATCCACCCCCCAGCCTTGGCCAGCGTCCTACATCATGAGCACATACAGCATACTCAGGGAGGTCTCTAAACTCAAACCTAGAACCCTCACAGGGGTCAGCCTTGCAGAGCAGCACATTCTACCACAGGGCTACCATCAGCCAGCACCTACAAGACACTTTCTAATGAATAAACATTGCCCAAGATCTCTCTTCAAACCGCAGAAACCTCCATCCTAATTCCTTCATCAAATAACCAGCAAGAAAAGGCGTGCTTAGTTCAAATCCATAACCCTACCTTCATGCAACTCCAGAAGAAACAGATGTATCCAATTATGAAACCCACACACTCAAAGGAAAAGCAGAATACTCTGTATAAAACTGTTAATGTAAAGGGGGTAAACCATTAAAGTTACTGCACAAGCAACAGTTACAAGACAAAACCAGGTTCTTGGATACAATATAATAATACAAAGCAGGTAACAAATCAACTCAGCCACAATGCAGAATGAACAGTCTCCTACTTCACTTTATCATAATCATGATGGTTTCTAGATATACTTTTTTTTTTTTTTTTGGAGAGGTTTTTGCTATAGGGCGCGTGCGCTCACCAGACAGACAGAGAGAGACATAGAAACAGAAAGTGAGAAATCACCCCCCAGGGGGGATGGTCACGCCACAGTCCCTTCTCCTCCGTTCTCCTCTCGGGATCCTGGGCACGCACGCACACGCGCCCAGCGTGAGTTTTAAGCCACCAGGGACGTGAACCGCGGTTGACTATGTGGGAGTCCAGCGACATAGCCATTACGCTAACTGCTGGCCCCATCTAGATATACTTTTATTTATGTTAACCTTTATTCATGGACAATCATTTTCACACTGCAAATATATTCATTTCAAAGTAATGTCTGGATTCACTCCCTAAATACAGTTATGTGTCATTTAAACTACAGGGATAAGGTCTGGGAAATGCATCACTGGGAAATCTTGTAGTGTGATTTTGTAGTTGTGCAAACATCATAGTACACATACACAAACCTACATGGTATAGCCAAATACACACCTAGGCTATATGGTACAGCCTATATGCTCTTTATGGGAACCACCACCTTATAAGAAGTATAGTAATTATTCACAAGGTACCAGATTTACTTCCTTCATCCTGGAAGAATCACCTGCCAAATTGTTAGTGCAACTGGTTCATTCTCTCTCTCTCTCCCATCTCATCTCAAAAGCACAACGATTATCTGAAACCAGTAGTAGTTTTGGGTTTTTTTGTTTTTGTTTTTGTTTTTAGAACCTGCAAATTCAGCTTTAAGAAGGTACGCAATTAGAAAATATCTTCCACTGGGAGATATTCTCGAACTGTCTAGACCTGTAATCTTACCCAGGTACCTTAAAAATCAATTTAAACAGTTTTTCAACTTTTAAAGTAAGTGCAATTCTTCCATGAGCACTGAAAATATACTATGTTGCTGCAGTAGAGGTAATCACAAGTGTTATAAACACCAACAACTGACGAACTCTGCATAATGCCACATCCATGGAAATAAACCTTGTTTTTTCCTATCTACAACTTTATTTCTACCAACTGTTTGTTTTGGGAACCAGCAGTTAGCATAATGGCTATGTCGCTGGACTCCCACGTAGTCGACCGCGGTTCGTGTCCCGGACCCGGTGGCTTAAAACTCACGCCGGGCACGTGTGCGTGCGTGCCCAAGATCCTGAGAGGAGAATGGAGGAGAAGGGATTGCAGCATGACCATCCCCCCTGGAGGGTGATTTCTTGCTTTCTGTCTCTCTGTCTCTCTCTGTCTGTCTGGCGAGCGCACACGCCCTATAGTGAAAACCTCTCAAAAAAAAAAAAAAAACACCTTTTTTTTAGTTAAAAGATTGGTTTTATTGAGAAAAAATGGGAGAACAGGAGCGAGGGGTGAGGAGGGAATATAAAGATGAGGGTGAGATAAGGACAGTGCTAATTCATTGTTCTACACCATCATTGATGTTCCATATGGATATATAACATTCTGAGAAGAGTTAACAGCATAGTACTTTAAATTTATTTCTTTAAAAATGAACTAATCTAAATCCATAGCAGTAAGTATGAATTCACAGTTTAATACTGTGCACAATATGTATGTATACTCAATATCATAGCCATGATCACCTAAATTGCAGTCATTGTTTTTTTTTAATTTACAAATTCAAGATTCCTTCAAAAACAGAAAAAGGCCACTATCAATACTTACTAAATAAAAGCTCTATACTACTTTATCAAATAACTTATTTAAAGTAATTCTTCATTTCCTAAATCGTTCTTTACCTTCCTTAAAACATCTGAAATCGACCTAGGTATAAGTTCTCTGAACATCTGGCATAATAAAAAAAAGTAACATAGGAAAATGAGAAATACATGAAAACGATGAGACAGAAGATGATCAAGAGAATAAGAAATTTCTCTATGGAAAGGCAAATGTACTATAAATGCTAACTATTGTAAGCCAACACTCTTGCAGAGTTCAAAAGCTTCTTTTCAATGAAGCTACATTAATGGTGAAATACGAAATGGCTCACGCTTAATTCTACAGCTGACCTGTACATAACTTCAAATGCCACAAAACCGAGCTCAGGCAAAGCCTACGTAATTCATGCCTCGCTCTCGATCCACAACTGAACTCCTAAAAGAATCCACGCCTGCCCAGTTGTTTTAAAAACCCTTCCTACAAAAGTTTGCATCATCTTCCTCCTCGTCACGACCTTTCCGACCAGCTAACTAAATGCAAGTTTAATGGAGATGCCTCTTAGGTAGAAGGGAAGGTTCGGGAGGAGGCAGCGGGGACCTGTCAAACACATTTTTTAAGTACTTAGGGGAAATGTCACTCGAAGGAGCCCGGAGAGTTAAACGGCTCACGACGCGCTGTTAAATTTCTTTATGACCCTTTGTATGTTCAGGGATTCAACTCGACAGAAAGAGGGCTCGGCTTTTCGTTTTGTTCCTCAAGAGCCAGGAAGGGGTCCGGGGTAAGGGGTCTGGGCTGGTCTTTTATGTCTCAGGCTCCGGCACCAGATGGGTGCCCCTGGCCACACGCCGGCCCCGAGTTCCCCGGGTCCTGCAGCCGGGAGCCGGCGCCGTCTGCCACCCCGCCTGGGACCCGGGAACAATGCGGGGTTCTGGGGCCCCATGTTCGGGCCCCGGAAGGGGGAAGGAGAGGCCGTCATCCGCCCGCGCCGGGGAACAAAAGGCGCCGCCGGGCCGGGGCCGGGCGGCCGAGGGTCGCGGAGCCCGCGCCAGGC
>NW_006198035.1:210134-212139 GCF_000334495.1 Tupaia belangeri chinensis
GGAGCGCTCGGTGCGTCCAATGAGGGCCGGCCGGGAGGCGGGACAAAGGGAGCGCGCACTCGCCTAGAGCGCGTGCCGGGTGCCGTCTCTGCCCCTGCCGCACGTAATGGCGGAGATGATTTTAATTTATTTTAGGGCTAGAGAGCTCACCTCCGAAGGCTGCAACGAAACCCCTTAAGACCTCGAGTCTTTCCTCGCCTGGTGGTTGCCTGCGGGCCCCTCATGCCCCCTCCGGCATGACTTTTCACCTGGTCGTGCAGATTGACCCGAGAGTGAGGAGGGCAGAGTCGCATCCCTTTCACACGTCCAGACACGCCATCCCAAGTCCTTCCCAGAGAGCAGCGCTGCCAGTTCCTGTTACTGGGTCAGCTGCGTAGTGTCCAGCTCACGTTTCGAGCCTACGTGCCAGACCCCCACCTCAGGGGCTTCCACCCTGCTTTGTACAGCCTGCAAAGTGAGCCAGAATCTAGGGGAAAGGATAGCACCAGATCCTCCTCCTCCTCTCTCCACACTTCCACCTGCGCGCCTGGTTCCCCGAGCCTGACGAGTTGCTGCCTACAGGTTTCTAAAAATCATGAACGAAAGCTCTGCCTTTGTGGGAAGCTCCTGCAGCCGGGACACCTACAAGTCATGTTTTGATGTATTGATGGCCCTGCAGGAGAACGACTCCCAAATTAGAGTTCCTGGCTGCCTTGTTTCCTTGAACTCGCAAACGGAAGTTGGACCCAATACTCTTAAAGTGAACCTGAGCACTGGGAGCAGTACCTACCC
Organism: Tupaia belangeri chinensis; assembly: GCF_000334495.1. Classification (NCBI taxonomy): domain Eukaryota; kingdom Metazoa; phylum Chordata; class Mammalia; order Scandentia; family Tupaiidae; genus Tupaia; species Tupaia belangeri. Next base: position 210,906 of record NW_006198035.1, read on the forward strand.
GGATGTTTCTTTGATCATTTACAGCACGAGGAGACCCAGCAAGATTTCAAAACTGAAGGGTTATCCTGTGTTGCTGTGTCTGAAGTTCTTCCGGCTGCTACCCAATCTAGAACTAAGGAGTAACATATTTCATTGGCCCTCAAACTTCTTTTTTTTCCCTGGATTTGTTCGGTAAATGCTTTCAGTTTTAACTACACCAGAAATAATGTAAATACATTTTAGTTCAAAACAAAATGGATGGTCCCATATTGCACTTCAGAAATTTTATAAAACTCTCGGGGTGGAGATCCACAGGTGAGGAATCCAAATTCCTTACCCACAACTCTTTAATGTATCAGGTTCTAAGAATCTCAGCTAGTCACCTTTTTGTATTGGGGATATCGTGTTATCTAATATGACACAGTCTGTAACAAGGAGGTGGGGCATGTATGGGTGTGTTTACTTCATGTTCTCTGTCCAGTATACTCTCTGCTTCCTGCCAAAACCCCAAAAAAGCCTGTACCTGAATCTAAGTTCTAGCGGTTCTGACCCAATCATCAAAAAGGAACCATAGCAGCAAGATCAAATATAAGTCTGTTCACTACGTCACCTCTCCCTCGTTCTTTGGGATTGGTGTCATAGATAAAACAGTTCTGTCCCAAAAGAAAGCCTTTGTGTTTTTTTCAAGTAAGAGGAAGAGGGTGAAAGCATAGACGTGCATAAAGTGGCATTATTTCATTTCTGAAGACAGAGACAAAAAGGTGCACCCCAAGTACAGAGTAAGGCACAGCTCAGAACTTCAAAATATGTCAGATGAACGAGTAGCCAGTAGATGACTGGACTGCCACGAAGTCTAGCTTCTTAGAGGAACAGATTTGTAATTACACCTGAGCAGCCAACGTTAAAAAAATAAATCCCCCACATATTTAAAATACTCTGTAATACTCACAAATGCATGCATGTTATGCACATTTAGCGAGCACAGGAAGAAACCAAAGTACAGCATGATCAAGTGTTTTGCCTTAAGGTAACAGAGCAAATTCAATAGCAGACCTTTTCATAGAACTTGGTATCCCAGCTCCGGGTCCTTCGATCCATCTAAGAAGCCTTGCTGTCTGTCAGAGAGCCTCCTGAATTACAAATGAGGAGGAAGGAAAACGGCAAGAGTAAATATACTAAGCAGAAGTTCAGATTGCCCTGGGGACTGCCCCCTTCCTTCATCTACTAGAATGGAACTACTATATGTTAAAATCTT
>NW_006198035.1:212172-242834 GCF_000334495.1 Tupaia belangeri chinensis
ACAGGTAACACAGAAAATCAAATATGAACTAGTATCTTTTCTAAGAATGGCTTTGAAGCGCAGTCAGTGATATTCAGAAGACACATAAATGACACCCTGGGTGCCAAGCTCTACTCACTGACCTCAGGCGTCTAACTTGGGTCATAGCTCTGTGCACAGGCCAGAAATTTTGTCTAGATCATTTTCCAATCTGAGCTCTAGGCAAAGCCTTTGTTGTTCTTTTAAGTTACAAGGTATGACATTTTCATGTTCTTTTTTCAATTACAAAGTATGATGTTAAGAGAACCCATAGGGAGAGTGACTTGGCTCTGTAGAGGACATAAAACGTGCTGGTCACTGGTGATCATTGTTACCTCCTCGAAGAGATAATTGCCTAAAAAGAACTCACGTAATCATGTTTTCATGGACAGATTTTTTTTTAAGGGAGATTTTTTTTGCTATAGAGCACATCTGCTCGCCAGAGAGACAGAGAGAGGCAGACGGCGAGAAGTCACCCTCCCCTCACCCCAGGGGAATGGCCACACCACAATCTCTTCTCCTCCATTCTCCTCTCGGGATTTTGGGCATGCATGCATGCACACATGCCCGGCATGGGTTTCAAGCCACTGGGTCTGGGACTCAAACCACTGTCAACTACATGGGAGTCCAGCAACGTAACCATTAGGCCATCCACTGATCCCTACAAAAATTATTAAGAAGTATTGAAAAAGAAAAAATCTATCCATGGAACCAGCAGATGGTGTAATGGTTACAATGTTGTGTGTGCCCAAGATCCCAAGAGGAGAATGGAGAAGAAGGGATTGTGGTGTAGCCATTCTCCCTGGCTGGTAATTTCTTGCTTGCTGTCTCTCTGGCAAGTGCACACATCCTATAGCAACAATCTCTCTTAAAAAAAAAAAAAATACACACACACATATATATAGTATACCTTCAGAGGAAGGTGCAAGTTTTTCTCCATATAGTCAGTAGAATATATGCTATGATTATTAAGGGATGAACATCTCTGAAAAAATAGATAAATGTGGAGGGTTTTTGTCTGAACTTAGTTGATATAATTTTACTCATATGTGTCACTGTGGTCTCCAATTGTGGATTCTAAGTCAAGGTGAAACTTTAAGCAAGTTAAAAAAAAAAAAAAAAGTAAAGCAGCCTGCCAGCAGATGGCATGGGGATAAAAGAGGCTGAATCCCACATAACCAACTACCCAGTTCAAGTTCTAGACCCAGTGGATTATAAAACACACCAGGCATGTGTGTGTGAGTGTGTGTATGTGTGTGTGTGCAATGCCCAAAAATTCCAAGAGGAGAATGAGAATGAAGAAGGGATTGTAGCATGGCCTTCCTCCCTAAATGGTGATATCTATCTATCTATCTATCTCTCTCTCTCTCTCTCTCTCTCTCTCTCTCTCTCTCCCCCTCCCCCGCTCTCTCCAGTGAGCAAACATGCCCTATAGCAATACTTTCAAAAAAAAAGAAAAGAAAAAATCATTGAACCAGGAGTCAAAAGACCTGTAGTAGCAAATACCAAAACACAGTTTTACTTTAGTGGTAATTCATTAGCATAGTGTTTTATCATCTTCATTCTTGAGACAAACTATCAGGGTTTGAAGCCTAGCTCTATGCTTCTTGCTTATGTGTCCGAAGCAAATTACTTGACTTCTCCAAGTCTCCATTTCCTCGTCTGTAAAATGGAAATACTAAAAATAGTTACCTATCTCATGGGGATGCAGTGAGGATTATTTACATGTTCTAAATATAAAGGACATGTCATGCTCAACACATAGTAAACACTCAAAATGTTAATTTTCTCTTGTTTTCACTTTAATTTGGACAAATCAACCACCTCTGAGCCTCTCTTTCCTCATCTATAAACTTAGGGTGGTGGTGTTGATATGTCTACTTCACAATACATCTGAAGGAACTATGCGATCTCAAAGCTTCATAAACTTTAAGACATCAACCAAGGTTACCATAACAAGGATGCTCAGTACTAATGTGACTTCAGTCTCTGCTAAGCTACCCTCTATAAAACATTTTCTTAGAATCCTTAATGATAAACTCTCCTAATAATGTCTGTCCTTGGGGCTGTCAGGTGGCGTGGTGGTCGGGGTGCTGGTCCACATGGCCTACCGCAGTTCAAGTCCCAGACCTGGTAACTTGCTTTCTCTCTTTCTCTGGTCAAATTAAACGATAATAATAAATTTAAAAATTAAATAATTCTAAAAAAAAATTAATGTCTGTCCTCAGACCTCTTCATGAGACTTCAAACCAGGAGAGGAAAGATGGGACTCTGGGGAGAAATGGGGAAAAAATATAAAACACAGAGCTGTGAAAAATTCAAACCTAAAATCACAAAACCAGACAGCAAACTCAAATGATCTGCCAGAGGTGCTTGTCTTTTCAGAAGGAAAGTCTTTCCCCCTCTGGTAGATGAACACTTCTCAGCTGGCTCATCCGTCCACCTCTGTGCCAGCCATGACATTTCACTTAGTTACAGAACCTTCTGAGCTTCCAGTTTCCCTGCAGTGGCACGCTCATACCTGTTTCAATTTATGTCAAGAATATCATCAGCGGGACCAGCAGTTAGTGTAATGGCTATGTCACTAGACTCCCACGTAGTCGACCATGGTTTGAGTCCCGGACACGGCAGCTTACACTCACGCCGGGCGCGTGTGTGTGCGTGCCCAAGATCCCGAGAGGAGAATGGAGGAGAAGGGATTGCGGCGTGACCATCCCCCCTGGGGGGTGATTTCTCGCTTTCTATCTCTCTCTCTGTGTCTGTCTGGCGAGTGCACGCGCCCTATAGCTAAAACCTCTCCAAAAAAAAAATATATATCATCAGGAAGACAAAGAAATACCACTTTCACAGATCAATAAATATTTATTGGGTACATGCAATACTCTGGACTTAGTGAAATGGAAAGCAAAGTAAACGCAATGTCTCTCTCTCTCTCTCTCTCTCTCTCTCAGACACACACACCCCACATAGTCGTCTCACCGTCATAGAGTTTACTGTAGAGTAAGGAGGAGTAGGGAGGCAGACCTAACCCATAATCATGCAATGAATATATAATTACGCAATGCTGAGTTCCACAAAGGAATTTTAGATTGCTTGGAGAACTTACAATAGAGAGACCTGACTTAATTGGAGGTGGGGAGAATGCGGGAGAAGATTATTTAGGGAGCTGACCTGAGGAAGTATAGCTTCATGGTCCTCATTTTGACATCCCCTTGCTAAGCTAAAGAGCTTCCAAGTTGCTCAAGTTCTTCCTGAACTGTAGATGTAGCCAGTAATGAGGACAGAGAGAGTTCCTCAGTCTTGAGAGTGAAGAATACCAATGTTGTTAGTGTAATGGCTATGTCGCTGGACTCCCACATAGTCGACTGTGGTTCGCATCCCAGACCCGGTGGCTTAACACTTACACTGGACACGTGTGCGTGTGTCCCCAAGATCCTGAGAGGAGAATGGGGGAGAAGGGACTGTGGCGTGGCCATCCCCCCCTGGGGAGTGATTTCTTGCTTTCTGTCTCTCTCTGTCTGTCTGGCGAGCGCATGCGCCCTCTAGCAAAAAACTCTCAAAAAAAAAAAAAAAAAGAGAGAGAGAGATGAGCAGCCACCTCCTTCAAACTTGGTCTCATACAAGACAAAGTCCATTGAGTGTCCTTAAACCTAATACTTAACTAAATCCCAGGTTCCACCAGACAAATCAGTTTCTCAAATAGAATTGTGTAAATTAGGGATTTTAATGTATAGTTTTTGTACCACCTAAATTGTCCTTTTTTATTTAATTTTTTTTTGAGAAGTTTTAGCCATAGGGTGTGTGCGCTCGCCAGACAGAGAGAGAGAGACAGAGAGACAGAAAGCAAGAAATCACCCCCCAGTGAGGATGGCCATGCCACAGTCCCTTCTCCTCCATTCTCCTCTCGGGATCTTGGGCACGCACGCACACGCACCCGGCGTGCCTTTTAAGCCACTGTGTCCGGGACGCGAACTGCGATCGACTACGTGGGAGTCCAGCGACATAGCCATTATGCTAACTGCTGGTCCCCAGTTGTCCTCTTTTAAAGGCACAGTTTCTTCATGATAATAAGAGCTCAAACTTGATGGATCATAAATAAATTGATTAATTCTAACTGATGGCAATACAACTGTTATCAAACAAGAGTCATGTAGTAGCTTACAAAAATATAGTTTCCATTTTATACCCACTATGATGCAGATTTTTAACCTATAATTCAGCTACTTCTGATCTTATATTGTGCATATTTGGGATTGCTTCTGAGATCCTTAAAAGAAATCTGCATGCATAATAGTTTAAGCCACTTCAAGATATATGTATGAGGGGTCAGCAAGTGGCATGGTGGTTAAGGGCGCTGAACTCCCACATGGCCACAGTTCAATCCTGGACCTGGCGGCTTGCCTTCTCTCTCTCTCTCTCTCTGTCCCTCTCTGGTCAAATTAAAATAAATAAATAATAAGAATAAATAAAGTTCAGTAAAATAATTCTTAAAAAAAGATATATGTATGAAATAATATATATTTAATATATTTTCTTTAATATGTATTTCAAATAAGGAAGATTCTTCTAAAGGCAGATCTATGAGTCATAGCTCTGAAAAAATAGAGAAGACTGTTGTTTTCATTCTGTCTCTGGGGCATTTTCAAAGGTCCAAAGATCTTTCATCTTGCTTTAAACAGACTTTCAAAACAACCCTATCCTTGGCCTCTTCTTTTTTTTTAGAGGCTTTTGCAATAGGGTGCATGCACTCGCCAGAGAGACAGAAAGACAGACAGAAAGCAAAAAATCACCCCCCGGGGGGATGGCCACGCCACAATCCCTTCTCCTCCATTTTCCTCTCGGGATCTTGGGCACACACACACCTGCACCTGGTGTGAGTTTAAGTCACTGGATCCAGGACTCCAACCACAGTCGACTACATGGGAGTCCAGCAACATAGCCATTATGCCAACTGCTGGTCCCTCCTTGGCTTCTTAATTGCTGTCTCCTGTATGTATGCGGGTTTGTTCTTACAAATGGCTACTTCCTCTCCACTCAAGTCACCATGTAACTTCATGGTGTCCTGATATACTTATTTTGAAACTATAAAGCCTTTTCTGTGGCTATAAAATATAGTCTGACTTATATGAAATACATGAAAAAATGTATACTGTAAGATGAGAAAGCTTTTTAAACTTAAAATCTAACTATTTTATAGCAAGCCAAATATGTGTATATGTAAACATATGCAATTTTAAGGAATTTGTGTAACATACCACAGAACAACCACAACTATGCTGGTATGAAAGAAGGCCACTATTTCATTTTTGCACAACCACAAACTGGTCAGAACATGAGGAAGTGCACGTTTATGAAAGAGGATACTTGGGCAATCAACCAACCTGAAAATCAGGCAGAACTATCTCCCTTCTCTGGTGAAAACTGTGATTGATTTTTGTTATGACAGCCACCACTCATCTGAGCCTGTTTTACAACTTAGTCTAGGCGCTTCCTTAAACGTATCACTTGTACAACTCATTAAATTAAATCCGAAGAAAGGCATTCGATTATTAAATAACCCAAACCGAAGCACTGAGACCCCTGCCTCAAGGTTTCATTCCTATTATGGTTTCCCCTTACCGTGCATTCTTTGTTCCATATAATTTCCTAAAGTTGCCAAAGTTAATGCTTAATGTAGCTATGAAGTTACTCTACAATGGAACTTTATTTCTCAGTTCATTAGCTTTCTACTTTCAAGTCTTTGGGAAAGTTGGAGATGGAAGACGCGGAACAGGAGCAGACATTAGAAGACAGCCACATTCCCCCACCATAAAGATGTTCCCCTTTAGACAAAAGAATGTGGATTCCACCTCCCCCTGCCCTTACATACACACACCACACACCTTGAGTCACAGGGAGGCTGACTTTGCTCAGGAATCTCAAATAAATGTAGTATGTTATACATGAATGTATTAGAACAGGCCATTCTTCCAGAAAAAGAAAAAAAATTGTAACCAAAAGTATAAGTGACATTGGAGCCAAATTGGCTACTTTTCAAAAAGACATCTTACCACTTAAAACAAATTGCTTTAAGTTGTATTAGGTCATCGGAAATGTCACGGCATGTTTTTCTATGCAAAAATGCATAGAAAATCATTTTCTGATGATCCAACACATGTGTCCTTTTTTTTGAGTTTTTTTGCTATAGGGTGTATGCTTGTACTCACCAGAAAGACAGAGAGAGACAGAAAGCAAGAAATCACCCCCGCCCCGGATGGCCACGCCTCCATTCTCCTCTTGGGATCTTGGGCATGCATGCACATGCACCTGGCGTGAGTTTAAGCTACCGGGACTGGGACTCGAACTGTGATCGACTACATGGGAGTCCAGCAACATAACCATTACACCATCTGCTGGTCCCCGTGTGTACTTTTTACTTGCATAAGAAGACATACTTACAGATAATTTTTCCCACATCTACACAGCTCATCATGATTATTCAATAAAATAAGTCTTCAGGACATTTATCTAAAATATCCTTGTAAAGTTTGATCATTTATTGGCGTCACGGCTGACATCTGCAACACCCTGTTTGGATCATGTGCTGGAATTTCTCCATTGTTATACTTTAAATATCAGCATATACATGAGTATTTTATCTTAACAGATGGAATCATATCGTACATGAGGAAAACTAACATTTGTCAGATCCTTTACTCTATTTAGAATTTGTATCTGGATACAAATATCAGGACTATATTAATATTTTTTGAGAGGTTTTCACTATAGGGCATGTGCACTCGCTAGAAAGACAGAGAGAGACAGAGAGACAGAAAGCAAGAAATCACCCCCCAGGGCAGATGGGCACACCGCAATCCCTTCTCCTCCTCCTTTCTCCTCTTGGGATTTTGGACATGCACGCACATGAGCCTGGTGTGAGTTTAAGCCACCGATTCCGGGACTCGAAGCGTGGTCGACTACATGGGAATCCAGCAATTTAGCCATTATGCCAACTGCTGGTCCCTATATTAATATTTTTGACATATTTGTTTCAGGCTGTTCAAAGAGAAAAAAAAATTAAACCAGGTTTTTTGGACATGGTAGGTAGTCATGGAGTCAATCATAAAATCGCCCTGAGAAAACTCTGGAAATAGAAAAATAAAATTGCTGCCTGAGAATCACACTTTTTAAAAAGCATACATATTCAATGGATTAGATCAATGAGATGCAAAGTCACCTTTAAAAAGAAAGGCCCTAAGCCAAAACTTGACTACAAATTAACTGAAGGAAGGTAATCAAATATTCATATAAAAACAACAGTTCCTTGCGACTGGAGAGTGGAGGGAGTTAGGTCAGCCATGAAAACATAAGAAATGGAAACACAGGCTGATTTCCATGACCAATCCAGGAGACAGTATCCTAACCCACTCTGCTCAATGAAGATGTCTCACGTGTGCATAGGGATGAGGACATCCATTTTTTTCAGGGATCTATGGCATCAGCCATTAACATTACCCTAGATCATCTTGCCCCTCATTCCATGCTCACCTTATCCTTTAAATAAGGCAGGAATGTGCTAATAAAGGCAGTCTTGCAGTAGAAATTAGTAAATAGCTTTTGGGTTTTTTGTTTGTTTTTGTCTTTGTTTCTTTCTTTCATGAGAGAGAGAGGAATTCACCCTTGACAAGGACTTGACATACTGCAGTCCCTCCTCTCCAACCTTTCAACAGCCAGAATCTGGTGATCCGATCTCCATGCTTCCATGTGGCTCTAACACTGGGGAGGGGCACACTACCATCCGTGTGACCAAAGCTGGGCTGGTTTGGTCTGCGCTAATCTGCCTGCGTGAGAGCATGTGTTCTTTGTTGTTATTTTGTTTTGTTTTTAGATTTTTGCCATAGGGTGTATGAGATCACCAAAGACAAAGAGGGAGGGAAAGTGAGAAATCACCCCCTACCCCCACCTGCCCAGGAGGGCCACACCACAATCTCCTCTCCATTCTTCTCTAGAAATTTTGGGCACACATGCACATGCCTCTGGTATGTTTTTGAAGCTGCTGGGTTCAGGACTCAAATCTCGGAGTCAGTCAACTGGAATCCAGTGCCTTAACCACCTGCTGTCCTGATCATCTGTTTTCAGTATTCCATCTCATCAATATTTTAGACCTGCAAAACCTCAGCGATGAATTTACCTGCATCCTGCTCTCTATGGGAACTGAAGATAAGAAGCCAGCCCTTCCTTATCCAAGAGGTGTTAGACCTCACTTGCCAGAAAAGTGCAATGGACAGCAACGAGAGCTTCCTAGCTTATTCAAGTGTGACTGTGGTTCTCTTTCAAGATCTGCTCTGCCTCACTCCAGACTCCCTGTCCCCACTTCCTATGCCAATTGTTTCTGTAGTCATATTTTTGCTGAGGTTAAAATATACATAAATTTTACTTTTTTTTTTATACCATTTTGAGATGTGCAATCTTCACCACCATTTATTTCTACCATTTTCTCATCTTCCCAAACTGAAACTCTATACCCATTGAGCAATAACTCCCCATTGTTCCCTCCCACTAGACCCTGGAAACCACTATTCTTTTTTTTTTTAAATAATTTATTTATTTGATCCCATTTGTTGTTATTATTATTTTTAAATTTTAACAGAGAGAGACAGAAAGGTAGAGGGAGAAAGCAAGGCACCAGGTTCGGGACTCGAACCATGGTCAGCCATGTGGGAATCCAACGCCCTTAACCACCACACCACCAGCTGGCCCCTGGAAACCACTATTCTACTTTCTGTCTCTGTAAGGTTGACCACTCTACCTACCTTCTATAGGTAAGGGGAATCGCATGTTATTTGTCCTTTTCTGACTGGCTTATTTCATTTTTAGCTAATACATTTATGGTTCATGCATGTTGTAGCTTGTATCAGAATTGTATTTCTTTATAAGGCTGAATAAAATTCCGTGTGTCTTATGTCACATTTTGTTTATCCATTCATCTTTCAATGAGCACTTCTACACTTTATGCCAACTTATACGGTCCTACTTTTTATTTTTTTCTTTGTATTTTCCAGTGATGCATGCACGTGCTGCAGAAAGACTTAGAGACAGAGAGAAAGGGGAAGTTAGATAGCACCTGCCTGTGAAGAATGGTTGTGTCACAATCCTCTCTCCTCCATATCTCCTTTTGGGATTTTAGGCATGCACATACAAGCAATTGGTATGTTTCTCAAGCCACTGGGTCCGAGACTCAAACTGCACGGTTGGCCATGTGGGATCCAGCTACCACAAACACCATGCCACAAGCTGGCTAATGGCCCAATCTTTATCATCAAAAACAGAGTGAATATTTACACCAGGGGGCAAGAAAAACAAATTCTGGTTACTTTCCATGTAACCTTGGGGAAAAATCACATAATCTCTGCTATCTTATCTGTGAAGTAATGGAAATTGATAAAGACCGTGAATGCAGAAGACATGAACCTTCACCTGCTTCCTTTCTTTAGTGAATTATGAATTCTGTGGATTTTTTCCAAATTCTGATATAATGTGTGATAATAGGTAGTGATATAATTCTGTGTTTTCCTGGGCTGGCAGGCATCATGGTGGTTAAGGCAGTTGGACTCCCACATAGCTGACCGCAGTTCAAGTCCAGACCTGGCAGCTTGGTTTCTCACTTTCCACCCCCCCTCTCTGTCTCTCTCTGGTCAACTTAAAAAAATAAAATAAAATAAAATAAAAGGACCAGCAGTTGGCATAATGGCTACATTGCTGGCTCCCATGTAGTCAATCGCAGTTCGAGTCCCGGACCCAGTGGATTAAAATCACACCAGGTGCATAAGTGTGCATGCCCAAGATTCTGAGCAGAAAATTGAAGAGAAGGGATTGTGGTGTGGCCATCCCCCTGGGGGGTGATTTCTCACTTTCTGTCTCTCTGTCTCTCTCTATCTTTCTGGGGAGCGCACGCACCCTATAGCAAAAACTTCTCCAAAAATAAAATAAAATAAAATAATGACAATAAGGGCCAACAGGTGGCTGGACATTCCCACATGGTTAACCACAGTTTATGTCCTGGACCTGGTGGCTTTTTCATTTTCCCTCTCTGTTTCTCTCTCTATGTCTCTCTCTGGTCAAATTAAAATAAATGAATGAATAAATAAAATTTAAAAATAACTCTTTAAAAAATAATGACAATGAATAAAGTTAAATAAGATAATTATTTAAAAAAAAAAGTCAGGGACAGCAGGTGGCATAGTGGTTAAGGCGCTGGACTCCTACATGATCCACTGGGGTTTGAGCACCGGACCCAGAGGCTTGAAATACACCAAGCATGTATGTATGCATGCCCAATATCCCGAGAGGAGAATGGAGAAGTGATTGTGGTGTGGCCAACCCCCCAGGGGGGTGATTTCTCACTTTCTGTCTGTTTCTGTCTCTCCAGTGAGCACACATGCCCTATAGAAAAAAATCTCTAAATTAAAAAAAAAATTTTTTTTAAATCACAGGGGAGGTACCAGCAGTTAGTGTAATGGCTATGTCGTTGGACTCCCACATAGTCGACCGCGGTTCGAGTCCCAGACCCGGTGGCTTAAAACTCACGCCGGGCGCATGTGTGTGCATGCCCAAGATCCCGAGAGAACGGAGGAGAAGGGATTGCAGCGTGGCCATCCCCCATGGGGGGGGTGATTTCTCGCTATCTCTCTTTTCTCTCTCTCTCTCTCTCTGTCTGTCTGGCGAGTGCACAAGCACTATAGCAAAAACCTCTCAAAAAAATAAATAAAATAAAATAATAAATCACAGGGGGAAAAAATGTCAAAGAAATAAATGCCTTTTCAAGTTCTAAAAAAGGAAAAGAAACACAGATTTGGAATTCCATAATGCTCCATAAAACAGGAAGAAATTATTATAAATCGTACCCCATTCTAAGTGGAGATGAACTTCTGTTTTGAGAGTTGGTGCTTACCAGATTGTCAGCTTCTTATGTCCTAAAATCCCTGCCTTTCTTACTCCTACATATTCATCACACACATGCACGCACACACGCACGCACACACGCACACACGCACGCACACATGCACACACGCTATCTGCTTTGTTTCATAGCGTGAGGCTTGCCCAGACTACTGTGAAACACCTGGGAGGGAAACAACTCTAGAAATGAACATAGAACTAGAAATACAAGTTCATGGAATTAAATACAAGTTTATTTTGGTGTCAAAATCTTTTTTTTTTCAAAATTTTTAAATTTTTTAATCTACATATAATTTTTTTGTAATATACATTTACAGCATAGACACACACTGTTGAAAACTGCTATTTCTACCTCATGAAATTCTAGGTCTGGACCTCAGTCTCACTCTTCATGAAAGACAGCCTCCTCTGGACAGCACTGCAAGAATGCCACATGTCTCTCAGAACAATGACAACACGCCTAGGTGCCAGACACTGTGCTAAGAGCTTTGCATACGTCGTCCCTTTCAGTTCTCATAACAATACAATGTTTTTACAGAAGAATCAAAGACACAGAATGCTCCTATTGTACAGGGGAAGAGTGGTTGAGGCAGGACTGTAAACCAACCAGTCTGAATGGAGAACCCACATTCTTCACCACAATGCTCTACTGCCTCCTAGTGTTCATTAAAACAGTCACTAGCATCAGGATCGCCTGTGGTGCTGGTTAAACTATGATTTCCTGGCCCTGTGGGTGTGGTGTACCAGCTGCTAAGATTGTGCTCCTCAGGTAGAGACTACACGGGAGGCCTGGTTTCAATTCCCTGCCAACCTAAAGGCTGGGCACAGTGGTACTCACTGGTAATCCCAGCAGGGAGACAGAGGCAGGAGAATTATGACACAGAAAGATCCTGTCTTTGGGACCAGCAGTTGGCTGGACTCCCATGTAGTCAACTGCGTTTCAAGTCCCAGACCCGGTGGCTGTGTGTGCGTGCCCACCCGAGGTCCTGAGAGGAGAATGGAAGAAAAGGGATTGCAGTGTGGCCATCCCCTCTGGGGAGTGATTTCTCGCTTTCTCTCTCTGTTGAGCACATGCGCCCTATACAAAAAACCTCTCCCACCCTCCCCGCCAAAAAATTTAATAAATAAAAAGAAGATGGGACCAGCAGTTAGCATAATGGCTATGTTGCTGGACTCCCATGTAGTCTACAGCGGTTTGAGTCCTGGATCTGGTGGCTTAAACTCACTCCAGGCGCGTGTGCGTGCATACCCAAGATCCTGAGGAGAAAGGAAGAAGAGGTATTGCAGCATGGCCATCCCTCCTGGGGGGTGATTTCTCGCTTTCAGTCTCTCTTTGTGTCTTTCTGGTGAGCGCACGCACCCTGTAGGAAAACACTCTCAAAAAAAAAAAAAAAAAAAAAAAAAAAAAAAAAAAAAAAAAAAAAAAAAAAGAAAAGAAAAAAGAAAAATGAAAAAAGAAAGATCCTGTCTTTAGAATAAGTAAATATTAACTTAAAAATGCAGCTTTGGGATGCCCTGTAGCCTAGTGGTTAAAGAAGTCACATTCCAAATAGCCAACTGTGTTTCTAATCCTGTAGCCTGCCAGGCATGTGTATGCGCATGCCCCACATCCTAACAGGATGGAGCATAGGTAAGAAACTGCAGCGTGACCTTGCCCCACTAGGAGTGCTTTCTCCCACTCTCTGTCTTTTCCTCTCTGGCAAGTACATAATTCTTTCTGGCAATTAAAAAAATGCAATCTTCTGGCTTCTCTTGGGTATATTTGAAGCAAACCAACAGGACTGCAGCCATTTTTAAATTTTAAAAGGCCTCTCATGGGAGCAATCTGACCAAATGCTGAGTCATAGGGAGGTACGTTTGCGAAATGGTCAGATGAGAAACCAGGAGTATTTGAAGGAGAAAGATTGACTCTGATTGATGGTAATAAGGAATGATTTGTCGAAAATCAATTTTTTAAAGAATTATTTTTTATTTAATTTTATTAGTATATTATTTTCAGTTTGATTAGAGAGAGAGAGAGAAAGTAAGAAAGCAAGCCACCAGGTCCAAGATTCAAACTGTGGTTGGCCATGTGAGAGTCCAGCATCTTTAGCCACCATGCCACCTGCCAGCCCCCCAAAATCAATTTTTCATATTATGTATTATTCTGTGTCTGGACTGTAGATTGTTCCTCTTGTTAATACCACATTTTCTTAATTACTCTAACTTTATAATAAGTATTGAAATCAAGTTTGAGTCCAGCAACTGTTCTTTTAAAATTGTTTTTGACTATGTGAGAAATGCACTCACTCGTCCAATGCCAAAGAGTGGACAAGGAGACATGAGGTATGGTGAAGTGAGACTTGAATGGTGGCCTTGCAAGATCCGGTGCCTGAAGGACATGCACGCCTGAAATGGTTTCAACAATTTATTCCCTAATGCATAAGTCCCTCCCCACTTCCTCACTGGGTGAGGAGTATGGAGTGTACAATCTTCCCGAAGGTCGCCTAAGTTTCATTATTCCCTTATAAGGCATTTATTGTTCCCTTCCCTCTCTGATGGAAAGGTGCAGGCTCAGGACAAGTCTGTGAAAAAGGCACACCAAATGTCCTGAGGCAGGAGAAGAACCAGGAAGTAAAAAGGTCGGTGATCAGCCACCATCTTGAGACATCTTGTCTCAAGGGCGACCTGTTGGTTTTTGGGTTTCATTTTTCAGGAACTTTCCAAGAATGTGTACTTTCTGGGGTTGTCATATTTGCGAGCTGATCAAGCAATTTGTGTTAAGCTATTTCTTGAAAATGAATCACTTAAGACTTTCTCACAGCTGTTCTAGTTCTTTTGTTTTTCCTTATAAATTTTATGATCAGCTTAATTTCTACAGAACTTCCTCTGGACTTGTGATTGGATTGCACTTGGAGAACTTGTGCTTTAACAATATTCTTAGTATATATATATCTATGTTTAAGGTGTTTTTTAAATTTTCCTTATCAGTTTTTATCATATACATTTATGCATTGTTTTTAAACAATTTCATACTCTGTCATGAAATTCCTGCCTTAGCCTCCCAAAATGCTGGAACTCCAGGTGTGTGCCACCATGTTCAGTTTATCTTACACATTTTTAAAAAATAATTATTTAATTTTATTTATTATTATTATTATTTTAACATGCTATACAGCGAAGAGAGGCAGAGAGAAAAGGGGAAAGTAAGAAAGCAAGCTGTGGACCAGCAGATGGCTGATAACGTAATGGTTACATTGCAGG
The DNA here is from genome assembly GCF_000334495.1 of Tupaia belangeri chinensis. Taxonomy (NCBI): domain Eukaryota; kingdom Metazoa; phylum Chordata; class Mammalia; order Scandentia; family Tupaiidae; genus Tupaia; species Tupaia belangeri. Next base: position 226,372 of record NW_006198035.1, read on the forward strand.
GTTCCCATGTAGTCAACCATGGTTCAAATCCCAAACCCAGCAGCTTAAAACTCACACCAGGTGCGCGTGCATGTTTGCCCAAAATCCCAAGAGGAGAATGGTGGAGAAAGGATTGTATGGCGGCCATCTCCCCTGGGGGATGAGTTCTCATTTTCTGCCCCTTTCTGTCTCTCTGGTAAGTGCACACACCTTATATAAAAAATCTCTCTTAAAAAAAAAAGAAAAAAAAGCAAGCTGCTGAGTCCAGGACTCAAACCACAGACAGTCATGTGGGAGTTCAATACCTTAACTGCCATGTCACCTGCTGGCTACATACATGTTTTTAGAGATATATACTTAAGCATCTCACTGTTTTTTTTGTTTTGTTTTTGTTTGTTTGTTTTTTCCCAGAGGGTGTGTGTATTTGCCAAAAAGAGAGAGGGAGAAAAGGAGAGGGAACATGAAAAAACACCTCCGTGGGGAATGGCCACACCTCAATCCCCTTCCCTCCATTTCTCCTCTCAACATTTTGGGCACACAGGCACACATACTCGTGTGTTTCTAAAGCACCAGGTCCAGGACTCAAGTCACGTGGTTGGCCACGTGGAATCCAGCCTCCTTAACCACCAGATCCTCATTGTGCTTTTTTATGCTGTCATAAGAGGTCATTAAAAAAAAAAAAATTGGTATCAAATTCCAAATGTTCATTCATACCATTCAGAAACAGATTTTGATTTTCATACATTGACCTCTTATCAAATGTCCTTGCAGAATTCACATATTGGTTCTAGGAGCTTTGATATAGATTCTTTGGGCTTTTTCTGTATAAACAACTATGCCAATGCTAATAGAAACAGTCTTTTATTTCTTTCAAAATTGTCTTCTTTTCATTGACTTTTTCCTGGCTTCTTAAACTGACTAGGATCTCTAGTGTGATTTTGAACAGGAGAGGCAAGAACAGGCATCCTTCCTTGCCTTGTTCCATTCTTAGGAGGAAACCATTAGATCTTTCACAATTAAAAGGCAATATTATGTGTTTTGGTTTTTGTTTGTTTGTAGAGGACTTCCCCAGGTTGAGGAATTTCACTTCTTTTTTTAAAAAATTTTTTATTCATTTATTCATTTTAATTTGACAAGAGAGAGAGAGAAAGAGAGAAATCAAGCCACCAGATCTAGGAATTGAACTGTGATCAACCATGTGGGAGTGTCCAGCACCTTAATCACCATACCACCTGCTGATCCCAAAGAATTTCACTTCTGTTCTTAGTCTGCTGAGAATTTTTAGTATGAGTGGATATTGAACTCATAAACAATACTTTTTCTGCATCAATTAAGATGGTCATACAACTTTTATGTTTTGTCTGTTGATATAGTGGATTACATTGATTGATTATTGAATGTTGAGACAGCACTGCATTCCAACAATTAAACCTCTATTTGGTCATGCTTATTATCTTTTTCATATCAGTTATATTAGATTTGCTGATATTTTGTGGAAGACTTTTTTTCTATGTTCATGAACTATACTAGTCTAAAATTTTCTTTTTTCTTGTTTTTAGAGGTTTTTCCTTAGAGCACATATGTTTGCCAGGGAGAGAGACAAAGACAGTGAGAGAGAAAGTTAGAAATCACTCCCCAGAGGGGATGGCCTTGCCACAATCCCTTCTCGGTTCTCTTCCTGGGATCTTGGGCATGCAAGTACACATGCCCAGCATGAGTTTCAAGCCACTGGGTCCAGGAATTGAACCACAGTCAACCATGTGGGAGTCCAGCGATGTAACCTGCTACACCATCTGCTGGTCTAGTTTTCTTTTCTTATAATGTCTTTGTTCGATTATAGTACAAGGGTAACACTATCTTATAAGATGAAACAGGAAGTGTACTCTTCAACTTTCTGAAAGTGTGTGTGTATAATTGGTGTTATTTCCTTCTTAAATGTCTGGTAGAACTTACTGTGAAACCACCTGGGTCTGGAGTTTTCTTCGTTGTAAAATATCTTTTTTTTTAATTATTTTATTCAGTTTTTATTCAATTTCATTATTCATTCATTCATTTATTTTAATCTGACCAGAGAGACAGACAGAAAGAGAGAGAGAGAGGAAAGTGAGAAAGTGAGAGAGCAAACGACCAGCTCCGGGACTCAAACCATGGTCGGCCATGTGGGAGTGTCCAGCTCCTTAACCACTATGCCACCTGTTGTTCCTCATTGTAAAACATCTTAATTGTCAAATTTATTGATGTAAAGATTTTATAATATTTTCTTATTATCCTTTATGTATCTATAGAATCTTAACTGATGCCCCTTTTATTCCTGATAGTGGAAATTCACATTTTTTTCTTGAATTATCTGGCAAGAAATTTGTCAACTTCGTTGATATTTCAAAGAACCAGATTATGGTGTAATTGATTCCTTTTTTAAATTTTCTTGATTTCTGATCTCTATTATTTCCTCTTTTTGCTTAACTGGGTTTAACTTATTCCCTAGTTTATTACTGATAGCATATGTTATTGTTTTGAAACTCTTCTAATATAAGTATATAAGGCCATAAATATCTCTTAATGCACTGTTTTTGCTGCATTCCACAAATTTTGATGTGTTGTGTTTTCATTTTTGTTCAATTTTAAATATTTTCTCATTTTCTTTGTGACTTCCTCTTTGATCCATGAGTTATTTGTAATATGCATGTGTGTGTGTGTGTGTGTGTGTGTGTGAGTGTGTGTGTGCGTGTGTTTTAGGGAGAGATTTTTGCTATAGGGTGTGTGTGCTCACTAGAGAGACAGAGAGACAAAGTGAGAAATTACCCCTCCAAGGGGATGATCACACTACAATCCCTTCTCCATTCCCCTCTTGGGATTTTGGGCACACATGCACACATCCCCTGCCAGTTTCAAGTCCCTGGGTCTGGCACTCAAACTGCAGTCAGCCATGTGGGAGTCCAGTGCCTTAACTAGTGTGCCACCTGCTAAGCCTTATAAATATATTTTTTAACTTCTAGATATTGGAGGATTTCCCAGGTATGTTTGTTATTGGCTTCTAATTTAATTCCATTGTAATCAGAGGAAATACTTCATATGATTTCTACTGTTTTACATTTGTTGTGGTTTGTTTTATTGCCCAGAATATGACCTATCTTGGTAAATATTCCATGTGCACTTTAAAAAGTATGTGTATTCTGATGCTGTTGGGAAGAGTATCCTATAAAGGTCAATTGCATTAAGTTTTTCTTTCTTTTTTCTTTCTTTCTTCTTTTCTTTCTTTCTTCTTCCTTCCTTCCTTCTTTTCTTTCTTCCTTCCTTCCTTCCTTTCTTTCTTTCTTTTTCTTTCTTTCTTCCTTTCTCTTTAATTTTTTTTTTGAGAGGTTTTTGCTATCGGGCGCGTGCACTCGCCAGACAGACAGAGAGAGACAGAGAGACAGAAAGCGAGAAATCACCCCCCAGAGGGGATGGTCACGCCACAATCCCTTCTCCTCCATTCTCCTCTCGGGATCTTGGGCACACACGCACACGCGCCCGGCGTGAGATTTAAGCCACTGGGTCCAGGACGCGAACCACGGTCGACTACGTGGGAGTCCAGTGACATAGCCATTACACTAACTGCTGGTTCCCTTCTCTTTAATTTTGTAATAGCGCACATGTGCTCACCAGAGAGAGGGAGACAGGGAGAAAGGGAGAAGGAGAAAGAACCCACCAATGGGGCATGATCATGCTGCAATTTCTTCTCTTCCATTTCTTTACTCCGTAGAAATTTTAGGCATACACATCCCTTACTAAATGTATAGTTTACAAATACTGTCTCCCAGTCCATAGGTCGTCTCTTCACTGTATTAATCATCTTTTGATGTACAGAACCTCTGTAGGCTGATGTAACCTTATTTGTCTACTTTTAATTTTTTAAGAATTATTTTTATTTAACTTTATTATCATCATTTATTTTAATTTGAGAGACAGAGAGAGAGCGAGAGAAAGTGAAACAGGAAGTCACCTGGTCCGGGACTCAACCTGTGGTCAGCCACATGGGAGTCCAGCACCCTCAACCACCACGCCACCTGCCAGACCTCTTACTTTTACTTTTGCTGCCTGTGCTTTTGGGGTCCTATCCAAAAAAATCTTGTGGAACTTTCCTCCCTGTTTTCTTCTGTGGTTTTACAGTTGCAGGTCTTATGTTTAACAGTCAACTCATTTTGAGTTAATTTCTGTATATGGTGTAACATAAGGGTCCAATTTCATTTTTCTAGATATGAACATCCAGTTTTCCCAACACCATTTATTGAAAAAACTGTTTTTTCCCTACTATTTGGTCTTGGCAACTTTGTCAAAAATTGACAATAAATGAATGAGTTTATTTCTGAGCTTTCTATCCTGTTCCATTGGTTGGTGAGTGTTTTTATACCTACCATGCTGCTTTACTTTCAATATTTTTATAATATATTTTGAAATCAGGGAGTGTGGTGATCTTTTCCACTATTAATCACAGAGGAAACTACAGACAATAGTGATGCAATATGCATTCTAAAAAGTGGGGATAGAAGGGTTGTCTCACTAATAACATTGGTCAGAAAAGCAATATGAGGTTTAAAAATAAATAAATAAAAAGAGGTAGCACACACAGCCAAGCCCTGCTCTGGAAAACCTAAAGCAAGGGGCCAGCAGGTGGTGTGGTAGTTAAGGATGTTGGACACCAACATGGCTGACCATGGTTTGAGTCCTGGACCTGGTGACTTGCTTTCTCACTTTCTCTCTCTCTTTTGCTTTCGCTCTGTCCCTCTGTGGTCAAATAAAATAAATAAATAAATAATGTTCAAATAAAATAATTCTTTTAAAAAAAAAAAGAAAGAAAGAAAGAAAAGAAAAGAAAACCTAAAGCAACTCACATGTGTCAATTCATTGGTGAAGCGTTACAGATGTGTCCAGGCAACAAGACCTCTTGGAAACACCCAACTGAGAGGACTTACCTCATATTTAACCTTTTCTTTTTTTTTCCTCTTTTTTTCTTTTGGAGAGGTTTTCACTATAGGGCAAAACCTGTGCTTGCCAGAAAGACAGAGAGAGAAAGAGGAGATAGAAAGCGAGAAATCATCCCTCAGGGGGGATGGCCACGCCGTAATCCCTACTCCTCCATTCTCCTCTCAGGATCCTCCATTCTCCTCCAGAAGGTCCTATGGTCCCAAGGTGCCATGGTGGCACCCTTTCACTGTGCCACCGTGGCTAGGCCCATGCTTCACTTTTCAATTAGAGTCAAAAAGTTCTGGAACTTGTTTGTGTTTGTTTTATTTGTTTTGTTTTCTGAACAAGTCAGAAGAACAATTTTGCCTTCTGGCACAACAGAAGCAGTTAAGAACACCTTGAAGCTTTGTTTGAATCTCGTAATAGCTGGTGTTGGCCTTAAGAAGTCCCTGTGCAGCCTGGCTTGTTTCTCACTGAGAATGAGCTCCAAACCAGAATCTGAATTACTGCAATGGCCAGTGGACCCAGGCAAATCAAACTAAACATATCCTCATGAAGATCTGCAAGTACACTAAGGGGGAAAAAGATATAAAACACAGTTATTTTTTTCCAGTGGCTTTTCTTATTAATTCAAAATTATTAAATAAAGGGTTTCTGCAAAGTTCTGTTATCTACCGGCCCCTTTAAAAACTAAAGGACATTGCATCAAATCATCTTTATTCTAATTGAATAATTCATACCTTCTAGCTGCTCACACCAGAGGATGCTGACATGTAAACCTCTGATCACAATGCCTGGTGAAAAAATGCTACAGTTGCAATAACCACACACTGCATGGGAGGCTCAAGGACAGAGGCCAAGGTATGGGTACAATGCAGAGGGATATACATGCTCATATTCATAATCCTTTCATCTCCTGCAATTACCATCCGACGAATTTTAAACATTCAATACAACTGATACAAGAGGAAACCAGGGCCAATAATAATATACAGAAGTGACATGGCCTAGTTCTCTGCTTAATGGAAGAAATTCCATTAAGAATTTCTGAAGATTCCTATGGTACTCAATTATATTTCAGATAGATCTTATTTTTCATTTAAATCATATACAGTAAAAGGGAGGTCTTCATTATTCAGAGGCTGGTTTTCCAGTCTATAGCTTCTTTTTGGTTATCTGAGTTATTCAAAACAGCACATTATTATTAGGTTGTTAGGAAAGTCATGATGTATTTTTCTGGTTTTATATGCAAAAATGCATCATGACTTTCTCGACAACTCAATAATTTAGCCAACTGAAGAATGACATGAAAAAGTCAAACTATCTAATGCAAGAAGAGGAGGCAGGGTGTTACACTGTCGTACTAAAACCAATCACTATGACCAGAACCTATGTATCATGCATTCTTCCAAAACAGTAGGTATTATGTGATTATTAATGTATTAGGTAGGCATGGGGCTAAATACTGGGTATTCCATGTAGACAAAACTAGTAAGAGTCTCTAACCTCATGGAGCTTGGATCCTAGTGCAGGAGATAGATATTAATCCTGAATAAGCTTGATTTACATATAATTACAGAAGATGACAGAAAAAGTGTCATGATGGGCGAGCTCAGAGTATTAGATGAGAACTCACCGTCAGAAGGTCTAACCTACTCTTGGGAAGTGGAGTCCAGAAAAATGTCTCCCCAAGGAAATGGTATTTGAGCTGACTTCTGGAGGATAAGGAGGCATTAACTAGATGGCCTCTGCCTAGATCATGTGCAAAACCTCCAGCTATCACTGTTTCTCCCTCTAAAAGCCATAGCTGGGAATATCCTTGGTGCTCTGGACTGGACTGCATTTGTTAGGTATGGCCATCTTCCTAACTGCTCCTTGAGCCCCCTTCACCTTCTGTGCTGCTCAGTTCAAGAACTGATTATTCCCTACCCACTCTCCATTCTTCTGCTGCTGCTACTTCTCAGATTCTCGTATAACCATAGACTCCAGGCTCACAAGCTGGACTGCCCAGAAGCTGGACTGGACCTCTAGAAGTAGCAGAAGAACTAATCGTGCTGTCAGAACGTGGTTACACTTCTGCTCTACTCAAACTATGGGAAGCCTCATTTCTAGAGGCATATGGTGTTTTGTCTTCCCGGCATCCATTGCTTTAGTTAAAACCCTCTCCCCTCTTCCACAGTGAGCCTGCGTTGGTCCTTATGACCGTCCCATTCCCACCCCCAAGGTCAAGCACGTGGCAGACCTGGCTAGAACCCCTCAGTAAGGGGCAGGTAGCTCGCACAGTGCCTTTCTGTGTCTACCCAGGGACTTTGGCTGTGCTGCTGGGACAAAAGCACAATTTCTTATGACTCTGGGCAGTAAGGCTCAGGTAAACAAATGGAGTTATTTTGCTGCCATGTGGTAAAAGCTTGCACCAAAGGGCCAGTTGGGGGTGGTGAAGTGGTAATGCACTGCTCAAGTGAGTCTGGATTTTTTTTTTTAGAGGTTTTTGCTATAGGGCACGTGCACTCACCAGACAGACAGAGAGAGACAGAAAGACAGAAAGCGAGAAGTCGTCCCCCCACCCCGGGGGCGGGGGGAAGGCCACGCCACAATCCCTTCTCCTCCATTCTCCTCTCGGGATGTTGGGCACACATGAACACGTGCCCGGCGTGAATTTAAGCCACCTGGTCCAGGATGCGAACCGCGGTCAACTACATGGGAGTCCAGCGACATAGTCATTACACTAACTGCTGGTCCCTCAAGTGAGTCTGGATCCACATGGAAGATCATAGGCTTGGTCCCCCTGTACTCTCTACACAGAATGCGGTGCCTGCAATCCTGGCTGGCTGCGAAGGTTTGGGGGGAGGGTATCAGCATGAGACCCTGTTAAAGGTGTCTTTCTCTCCCCTTCTCATGAAAGAATGACATTTAAAATGAAAGTTGTCACCCAACCCAGAGGTGGTATCAGAAAAGCAGGTCTCTGGCATCACTTCAGATCTCGCTCTGCCTGACTTTCAAGTCCTAGAAGCTGGTATGCTCCTTTGATGTTTACGTTACCTGCTTACATTAGGATTTCTGTCACTTGCAGCCAAAATGGCCGAATCATGTGCTTTCTGATTGGCAAAGCCAAAAATACCATCAATTAGCTGCTTCTGACCACTCTAGGGAAGCGATTCAGGAATTTCTAATTCATGACTACCAGTCAGGACATAGGAGACTTGAAACGGCTGAGCACAGGTTTCAAGAACGAGAAGAGAAGGTCATGACTGCGGTTCTGAATTCGATGTGGGCGCTCACAAGCACGAGACTTCTCTCGCTGACTCTGAATAGTTGCTGATTGGAACCACGAGACTGAAGGGAAGAACTGGACAGACGATGGGTGCAAGATGCGAGACTGTAATATTAGGTCATCAGGAAAGACATGATGTATTTTTCTATGTAAAAATGCGTCATGACTTTTCCGACGACCCGAAATAAGCCCACATTCCACTCTGAAGTGGCATAAAACACACATATCTCAACACAAAAATGAAAGGACATGGCCTAATCACGACCTTTAAGCGGAGGGATGCACAGAGCCATGGCCATGAGCTACTGGTCACAGAATTGTTACAACATGTGCTCAGAAACTGAGTATCTTATGAAAAGACTGGTTTCTGCTTGGCTGAGGCACATCTGTGCTTTTGTCTGGAGTGTGTTTGGTAAGCAGCAGGGGGTCCTTACCCCTCAGCATCCTTTAGTTATAACAGATTCCAGGTTCAGAAATATCAAGAAATCAGATGTCAGCTACCAGGGCTTCTCTCTGGGAGATTTTCGATCTGTGAGACAGAATTGTCTTTATCTCCTTTTTCCATGGTGAGAGAGTGTGGGGAACACCTCTGAAACCCGCAGAGGCAAAGCTTTGTGCTGCGAGCCGACAACACTGCACAGAGAAAGCACATCCTGGAAGTTCAAGGGCGAACAGGAATGAACACTTAACCGACTAAGACAATTTGATAACTACCATGTTGTGTTCAGACCCAACCCTTGTAGGCTTATGTTGTGTTACTGAAGTTGCAATCGTTTTCAAGAATCTTATTTATCTATTTTTCTTGGAGCAAGTGAGAAAGTGACAGGCATCCCCAACAGGGTCCATGAACCACTCCCAGTCTCAGCTAGTATCCCAGGTATAGGCACGCATGCCTGGCATGCCCAGGGAGGTCCCAGGACACAACCCAGGACCTTCCCCTGTGGGTCCAGCTGTCCCACCACTGCACTCCCACCTGGCTTCTGAAGGTGCAAGCATTTTAATGACTTCATAGTCTCCAAAGTACAAGTGAATTCCCTTCTGCTTCACTGTATCTCTGTATACTCTTCCAAGATTTCCTTGGAATTTTAGAGAATTTCTTTTCCTGTCTCACATTACTTTATTATTTCTATCCAATGGTATATGAAAAAGCTTACTAAGTTAGGTTATTCAGTTTTCAAAATGTCTTCACCTCTCATTTCTAACCTTAACATAAAATAAATCTCTGGTAGAAAATAATTCTTAAGCCCTGCTTAAGCTTCCATTCATTCAACAAACATTTATTGCACACTTACTACTTAGGTGCTTGGAATACAGAGTGAACAAATCAGCAATAATCCTTGCCCTCAACAAAGCTTACATTCTAGTGGAGGTAAAGAGATATTAAACAAATATATTTATTATCATCTTATAATAATAACAATAGCACTTCTTATGGAAAGGGTTTTACACTCAATCTTCTCTCACCATCTTCCACTTTTAAAATAAAAATATATCTGGGGCCAGCAGGTAGCATGGCAGTTAAGGGCACTAGACTCCCACATGGCTGGCCACAGTTCAAGTCCCAGACTTGGCAGTTTGCTTTCTCACTTTCCCTCTCTTTCTCTCATGCTATCCCTCTCTGGTCAAATTTAAATAAATAAATAAAGTTAAATAAAATAATTCTTTAAAAATAAATAAATTTTAAAATACACCTTCCCGGGGAACAGTGGTTGGCGTGGTGGTTGGGATGCTGAACATTCCCACATGGCAGATGATGGTTCAAATCCTGGACCTGGTGGCTTGCTTTCTCACTTTCTCTCTCTCTCTAGTCAAAATAAAATAAGTAAATGAATAAATAAAATTAAAAATAAATAATTACTTTTAAAAATATACCTTCCCTCTGGTAATAATATTTTAAAATATTACTGTTGGAGCCAGCAGGTGGCATGGTGGTTAAGGCGCTGGATTCCCACATGAACAACTGCAGTTCACATCCTGAACCAGGTGACTTAAAAATCACAACAAATGAATAAATAAATGATTTAGGTTTTTTATTTTTTAATTACTGTCTAGTGTCCTTTACTTCATTTTCTTAGCTTCTACCTGCTAGACCATTTGTAAATTCTGCCCTATGAGGTAAGGGGGCCATATCAATGATCATACTCTCACCTATCATCCTATCATACTCAAGAGCTTAAATTTTACAAAACTAAAGCAGCATCTGTCTCCATTCCACTCTGTTTTTTCCCTATCCATATCAGCCCCGAAAGTACACAGTTAATAAGTTACTTCCTAGTAGCATCAATGAAATAACTGTATGGTCTTTAGCATAGCAACAGGCAATCCCATCAATAGAGTTGTCACCAAAGTCAGTATCAGTGAGCATCCCTACAAAAAGCAGCTCAGGACTGTAAAAGCCAAAGAAACCTAAATAAGGTTTACATGGAAGGGCAGTCCTTTGGAATAAGGATCAAGAAAACATGAGTCTGTGTAGGTCATTGCTACCTTGAGGATAAAGAGGTAATGTCCCCTTTCTAGGGTCAGCCTATGAGCTCCCTTTGAGAAGAACGGTGTAACATGGATCCCGGGCTCACTGTGAGTCTTAGTCAGTTCAGGCTGCCATGACAAACACCACAGGCTTGGTGACCTAAACAGAAAGGGTGCCAGCATGGTCAGGATCTGGTGAGGGCTCTCTTTCTGGCTTACAGGCAGAAAGCTATGCTCTCACAAGCCAGAGAGAGAGAGAGTTGAAGAGTTCTCTAATCTCTCTTTCTCTCTTTTTTTAAGGTTTTGCCATAGAGCACATGTGTTTGCCAGAAGGAGACAGAGAGACAGAGACAGAGGAAATGTGAAAAAATCACATCCCCCAGAGACGGGGCTGGGGGGATGGCCATACCGCAATCCCTTCTCCTTCATTCTCTTGGGGTTTTGAGCATGCACATACATGTGCCCAGCATGATTTTCAAGCTGCTAGGCCTGAGACTCAAACCATGGTCTACCATGTAGGAATCCAGTGCCTTAATCACCATGCCACTTCTGGCTCCATAGTATCTCTTCTTTTTATAGCATTAATACCTTCATGAGGTCCCCATCTCATGGCCTTATCTAAACCAAATTACCTCCCAAAGCCCCACCTCCAGGTACCATTGTATTGGGGATTAGGGTTTCAACATATAAATTTTGAGGAAATCTAATCAGTCCATAGCACCTTATTTGACACTTTTCTCCCATTACTATAAATTTTCATAACAACCATGAATCAGACACCAAGGCTAAGACAGCCTAACTAAATTGCTCAGAGTTACACAATGAGTCTGGAGTTGAAAAAAATTTAACCTAGACATGAACTAAAAAATTTTTCCAAGAAAAAATAGTGACTCTAATATAAATTTATCACAAGGAAAAAAACTCCATTTTTAAGAAGAAAGTCCTATACTTTCTGTGGAAATGAGTTAAGATACTTTCTACTGAAAAGCTGTTACCTTTGACAAATATCAAATATACAATAGTTTGTTTGATATGATCACACTGCCGATGTGAAAATAAAAGGATTTAACTCCCTATATATCTATTTTTCCTTGCCAGAGGTTGGAGGAAATTGTCAATGTTTCTACCTATCAAGACTAAATGGGAAAAAAAAAAAAAAAAATAACAGTATAATAGTTCTCAAAAAAAAAAAAAAAGTCCTGAGGTAGATTATCTCCTCTTTGGATATAATCTTGTCCTCAGGCAGTCCCTTTGCAATGAAATATTATGACTATTATTTAAAGAAAAAGAGAAGTGAGCTATGGGGGGAAAAAAATCAACATAATTGCTAATTCTGTGGCAAAACTCAGGACTTACATTTTTGTGGTCCTATGAACCTCTGGATAGAATTTATTTTTTTTACAAAATTTCACATCACAGTCCCATTTCTGACATACTACTAGTAAACTGATTTAGCCTCAATCATAATCCTTTGTGCTAAATGTTCTTCATAATTTAGAATGCTTGAGAAACATGTCAGGTATATGTGCATGTGTGCCCAAAATTCTGACAGGATAGAAAAATGGAGGAAAAGTGATTGTGGCGTGACTGTCCCGGGAGGGGAACTTCCTCCCTCTCCTGAATGTGCATGTACCCTCTGGAGGAAAAGAAAAAAAGAGGAAAATACATGCTTGTGCATACAGCAGATGGATCATAGAAGACTTTAAATAATTTGCTAGAAGGTGTGTGTGCTTACCAAAGAGAGACAGAAAAAGTGAGAGAGCGTCCTCATGAGAGGATGGCCAGACTATAATTCCTTCTCCTCTGTTTCTCCTTTCAGGATGTTGTGCATGTACACATACCCAGTGTGTTTTTCAAGTCACTGGGTCCAAGACCATATCTATGCAGTCAGCCATGTGGGATCCGGCAGCCTCAACCACCGTGCCACCAGCTGGCTCATAAAATAATATTTTTTTTTTAAGTTATGGACCTTAGGCTTCCTGCAGCATGACCAAATAAACTGACAGACTCACCACTGCAAACGGCAGGAATCTGGTCAGGACTACAGGACGGTGCTACCACAAGGAGTCAGTGCAGAGCGCTACATGGAGTAAAAGCAGCTGAGCGCCAAAGCTCGGGTGCTCCTTGCACTGTGTGTTATCTCAACCCTGAGCTCAGCTGGCCGTCCTGGACTTGCCAGTCTGCCTCACTCACTAATGCCTAAGGTAAGCTCCTAAGGGCAGCAAGGGATCAGGCTTTAGGACTCAGGTCCCAGCTTCCGGCTCAGTGCTAACACCAAACAGAAACTCTAAAAATATTAGCTGAACAAAGGTGCTTGCATGCTTAGTTGGCCAAATATTGAGAGATAGAGGAGCCCTTTTTCTATCACATACTAAAAATTCATTGTCATTATTTTTTGTGCATAATATGGATCTGTGTTGCACTTTTTAAATGGGAGTTACATATGTACATAATCTAAACAACCTAGTTACAACATTACTACCTGAAGTACCTTATCGCAGATAATTAGAAGAGATTACGTGTTGGCTTTCTTGCCCAAATACTCTAGTTATGGATCTCCATTAACAACACTCATATCATTACACTTATGGGCTACTGGGCAGTGTACCCTTGAGTTGCTAAGAAGTGATAGATCTAATACATGTACACCAACATTTCTCTAATGTATCAAAGAAGTGCAGACCATTTTTAAAAAAAAAAAAACAAGGAGAGGAATAATACTTTTCTTTTTTACATAATTCTGCCAGAAGTCATGGGCACTCGCTGGAGATACGCACAGAGAGAAAAGGAAAGTGGGAAAGCATCTCCCATTGTGGGGTAGTGTGGTCATGCCGCAATCCCTTCATATCCCTCCTGTTGGGATTTTGGGCATGCACACAAACGTGCTAGTGTGTTTCTCAAGCTGCAGGGTCCGGGACATGACAGTCACATGGGATCCAGCTGTCTTCACCACCACACCACAGGGTGGCCCAAGAAGAATAATACTCTTAAACCATACAGTTCTGCATACTGTAACAGTGAAATAATAATCGGATATCAGAAAGCTTACTTACAAGTGTGAAATTTATTTCAAATAGACGTTTTTGCTAAATTCTTTATGCTGGTGAATCTCAAAGTATGCTGATTATCCAACCATATCCTGCCGAGTGTACAGACAGCCGCTGGACTTCAGTCAGGCTTTTCAGATTAGCATTAGTTATGTAAGGCTACCAGATAGCAAATGTTAATTATTGCTCCAAGATAAATGATCCTTAAGTGTCCTATATGAGTTTATACCTCTGAAAATGCTTACAATATCATAATACTACTTTGCCAGCGTGTCTGGTTGCCAACATGTCTATGCCAAGGTCAACAAGATTTAGTCTCTAGGGCTTCTGTTTCCAAGGAAGTAAATCTCTGAGTTCCCCACTTTGGCTGGATAATGGAATAAGCCAGCATGATTTGAAAGAAACTGATGCCTGAGTCTCCCCCAGCCCTGAGATTCTGACTGAATGGATCTAGGGTAAGACCTGGACATTAGAGCTTTTTCAAGCTTCAGTGATTTTTCTAAAAATTATTTATTTGATTTTATTTATCATCATTTTTTCATTTGCTACAGGGTACATGTGCTCACAAGAGAAAGAGAGAGAGAGAGAGAAAGGGAAAGTGATAAAGCAAGTCACTAGGTCCAGCAGGACTCGAAGCATGGTTGGCCAGGTGGGAGTCCAGTACCTTAACCGTCACAACACCTGCTGGCCCGCTCAAGTGATTCTAATGAGCAAGAAAGTTAAGAACCTTAGAAAGATTTAGGACCTTCATCATTTTTTTCTAGAGACTTTCATCATTTTTGCGTCTTGCTGTGCTGTCGAGGCTGGACTCCAACTCATAATCCTCCTGCCTCAGTCTCTTGAGTAGCAGGGACTAAGGTGTGCACCACAATGCCCAGCAGTATTTTTTTAGCATACCAAGAAAACTCAGAGGGGCAAGTTAAGCCCATCTCTTCTTTCTCCGTTGCTCTTACATCTGTCAGTGAATAAGCTACAACAGGAATTTATGGGACTTTGAGTCTTTTCTACCCCAGATTCTGTTCCTGCTCCTTTCAGCCACTATGGCTTTCTCTTTTTTGTGTGTATGTGTGCATATATGATGTTGTTTGTAATTTCGTCAGAGAGCATGTGTGTTCACCAGAGAGAGGGGGGCACACATGAGAAAGCACTCCCCAAGGGGAATGGTCATACTGCAATCCTTTCCTTTCTATCTTTCCTTCCTTTCAGAATTTTGGGCATGCACACATGCCCAGTAGATTTTTCAAGCCACTGGGTCTGGGACTCAGACCACATGGTTGGCCATGTAAGATCTAGCTGCCTTAATCACCATGCTACTGGCTGCCCCCAGCCTTTTATTTTTTTTAGGATCGGGTCTTATTGTGTGGTGATTCTCCTGCCTCAGTCTCCCAAGTAGTTGGAACCATATACATGTGTTACTAAGCACAGCCTTTCAGGGTGAGCCGGGAATCAAGCCAGGGCTTGCGATGTGGCCTCAGCCTGCAGAGCTGCACACACAGCGCATGCTACTCCCACCATGGGCCAGCCACCATGGTTTTCTATTATGACATTGCTTGAGGGTTTTTTTGTTTGTTTTAAATAATTATTTTATTATTTATTTATTTAAATTTGACTAGAGAGGAACAGAGTGAAAGAGTGAGAGAGACAGAGAGAGAGAGAGGGGCTGGCAAGTGGCATGGTGGTTAAAGGTAGTGGATTCCCACATGGCTGACTGTGGTTCGAGTCCTGGACCTGACAGCTTGCTTTCTCACTTTCTCTCTCTCTCTCTGTCCCTTTCTGGTCAAATTGAGACAAACAAATGAATAAATAAATAAAGTTAAATGGGATAATTCTTTAAAAAAAAAAACAAAAGAGAGAGAGAGAGGAAAAGTAAGAAAGCAAGCTGCAAAGTTAGGGACTTGAACCAAGGTCAGCCATATGGGAGTCCAGCACTCCCAACCACCATGCCATCTGTTGGTCCCTTGCTTGAGGTCTTTAATGTTATTTGGACTTTGGGCAAAACAATCACCTACTAGAAGCTAAGACTGAGAAAGAGTTCCTTCCAGTTTTACAGAAGAACTATGTTCTGGAATAGTCCATATTCACTTCCTTCAGATGCTCATTTCTTAGCCTACAATTGCCCTACTGTGCATGGTGCCTCCATAATCAACCGCCAGGCTCTGTTGACTCAAGCTCTTAACTTCTCTCAAGGCGGTCTCCTCCTTGCCTTCCACATTCTGTTGAGTTAGCTCGGGTCACACCAGCATCTCTCATGTAAAGTCACTTCATTAGCCTTCAAGCTGATCCTTCTCTGTGATTTGACCAACTTCCCTTCTGATCTTTTGAAAGGCAAATATGATGTTATTACTCATAGGTTTAATCATTCTCCATTCCTTTTGGGGTCAAGTCTGCACTTCTCAGGCTCTTCTAATAAACTGTTTGCATTCCTCCACGCATGTCATACAACCTTGAGCCTCTTTGTACTTCCACAGACTCCAAATGCATCCGAGAGATCACTTCTTGGCTGTCCATTCTGAATTATGTGCTCAGCCAGTGAGCACTCCCACAGAGGCCCACACTTACTTCCATCAATCACACCTAACACGCCGCATTACGATTTTAACTCTGACTGACTGTGAGCTTATTCAGAGTGGGCACTGCACCTTTTGTATATTTGTTCTTTGGGTTTAGCACAGGAGCTGTCACATGGTAGGTGTTCAGTGAATATTGTTGAATAAATGCTGCATCACTGTATGTGCCCGAGCTTTGCACACGCTCTT
>NW_006198035.1:242865-255624 GCF_000334495.1 Tupaia belangeri chinensis
GGACCTCCAACCTCCATGCACAGTGATAACGCCTCCACCGTTCCTTCCGTGAGAACTTGCTGGGCTTGGCCTCCAAAACAGTGATGATCATGCCCACCTTTCAGCCACCATAATCCTTCAGATATAGCCCCACTATTTTGTGCTCGATTATCTGTCCTCTAGTCTAGCAGTCCTCAACCTTTTTGGCACCAGGGACCAGATCCATGCAAGATGATTTTTCCAATGGATGGTGTGGGTAGGGGGTGGGTGCTGGTTTCAGGATGATTCAAGTGCATTACATTTATGGTGTACTTTATTTCTATTTTTATTACAGTGTATGATCTAATGAAATAATTGCGTAACTCACTATAATGCAGTATTTGCAAAAGCTCCCCCAGCGCTAGCATCACTGATAAAGCAATCAATATGTAGCTTAGTGTGAATTATATGGACATATACATATGCAGTATACATCATTTAAATAATATACTCAAAGAGACTCCAATTAAAGTCCCTTTAGCATTCATACATTTTATTATCTTTCTCAAGATGTATGAGTTCATGACTAATAATAACCGAAGTCCAAGATAATTGCTTAGCAGTTAATATGAAAGGCTGAGCTTGCTTCCATATTTCTTTTATACTATTTCAAAAAAAGTTTTTTTTACATTACCTGCTGTTTGAGCTTCCATATACGTACTGGCTTAGCGAAGAGAGTATCATCATGGGAGCTAAAGACTGGGCAGGTTTGGTAAACAAAGCATTGATGCCAAAAACCACTGAGAAAAGAGGCAACCTGGAACTGACAAAAACAGCAGGGGTCTTTACCACACACAAATGACTTGTTAGACAGGTATATAGAAGAGGGTGTCTTCAAAACGTTCACAGAAAATGCATATTATGAAAAAACTGTGCATGGATTTCAAAACATTTTTTAAAGAATTATCTATTCAATTTCATTTATTATTATTTTTTTTAATTTAACCAAAGAGAGACACACAGAGAAAGTGAGAAAACAAGCCACCAGATTCAAGACCTGAACTATGGTCAACAATGCAGGAGTCCAGCACCTTAACCACCATGCCACCTGCTGGGTGGTTTATTTTTGCACCAAAAATAAACATATTTTAATTCCATTTTGTCATGAACTCTTCCAAGTTCCCATATGTGTCAAAGACTTCTTTGTTTTTGAAGTCCTCCTTGACTCTAAGTAAACAATAATAGAAATAGTATAGTAATGATAAAATATTAAGTCCTTAGTTATAAGGTGTTCTAGAACTAGAGGAGCTCAATTCTTGTCTTTTTTTTTAAGATTTTTTTTTTTCTTTTTTTTGCCGTAGGGCACATGTGCTTGCCAGACCAAGAGAAAGGGAAAATGATAAATCACTCCACAGGGGAGATGGCCACACAGTAATCCCTCTCCTCCAGTCTCCTCCTAGGTTTTGGGCCATGCACTACACACATGCCCAGTGTGTTTTTCAGGCTGTCACTCAAACCATGGAGTCAGCTATGTGGGATCTAGCACCCCAACCACTGTGCCATATGCCTGCCCTAGAACTGAGTTTGTTTGTTTGTTTTTCAGAGGTTTTTGCCTTAGGGCATGTGTACTTGCCAGAGAGCGACAGAGACAGTGAGAGGAAGAGTGAGAAATCACTCCCCGGGGGGGGGGGGGGGCCGCACGCCGGGGGGGGGGGGGATCGCCACGCCACAATCCTCCATCCTCCTCCCAGGATTTTGGGCACGCACACACATGACATGCCCAGTGCGAGTTTGAAGCCACAGGAACTTGAACAATGGTCAGCGATGTAGGAGTCCAGTGATGTAACTGTTATGCCATCTGCTGGTCCCAGAACTTAATTCTTAAATGAAGAAACTCAGATCCAAAGAGAAGTCACAACTAGTTTCGTAAATGCTCAGTAAGAGCTATATGTGCCATGTACAATGGTAAAAGTGCATGACAGGTATCATTTCCTTTAAGTGACACAACAATCCCATGGGGAAGGTATTAGCACTCCTTTATTACAGACATGAAAAAATACATGAACTTGTCCATAGTTGCATGGCTAGTAAATGGTAGAATTGAGATTCTTCCCTAAGTTTTTCTGCCCAACTTTCATTAAGAATTACTTAAGTGTATTCCTAGTAAGAATACTACCACATTATTTTTTTTTAGGGCCAGCCATGGTCAGGTAGCTCAGGAGCTGGATTCCACATGCCACTGCACTATTCGAGTCCCAGACCCACTGGCTTGAAAAACATGTATGTGCGTGCCCAACATCCCAAAAGTAGGGAGAGATGGGGGAGAAAGGATTGCATGACCATGCTCCAAAAGGAGTGCTTTCTCACTTTTCCTCTCTCTCTGTCTCTCTCTAGTGAGCACATATGCCCTCTGGCAAATTAACATTATTTTTTATTAACATGCATATAAAGTTGATCAAGTACATCGAATAAACTGAAATAATTATATCTCAACTAATGATGGAAATCTTGCAATGAAGGAGGAGGAAAAGAAGACAAAAAACAATAGTAGAGGTGGGACCAGGAGGTGGTGTGGTGGTTAAGGTGCAGGACACTCTCACATGGCCGACCATGGTTTGAGTCCTGGACCTGGTGACTTGCTTTCTCACTTTCCCTCTTTCTCTCTCTCACTCTGTGTCTCTCTCTGGTCAAATTAAAATAAATTAACAAATAAATAAAATTAAATCATCCTAGAAAAAATTTTTTAATAAAAGAACAATAGGAGAGGGGCTGGCAGGTGGTGTGGTGATTAAGGCACTGGATTCCCACATGGCTGACTGCAGTTTGAGTCCCAGGCCTGGCAGCTTGCTTTCTCACTTTCCCTCTCTCTCACTGTGTCTCTCTGGTCGAATTTAAAAATATAATAATAACAATAATAAATAAAATAAAATAAATCTTTTTAAAAAAGAGAATATGAGAAAAGGGAATGCAAAAGAGAAGAATGAGGCCAGAGAATTTGAGGAAGTTTGATTTGATGGTCAGTACTTGGGTTTCATTCCCAGTTCTTCTATCTCCTGGGTTATATTGGGTCATTGGAAAAGTAGTGATGCATTTTTGCACAGAAAAACAAAAAAATACATCATGACTTTTCCAATGACCGAATATTATGCAGGGGAAGTTAACTACCAAAGTGTCTTAGTTTCCTGAAATGGGGGTAATTATGATTGTATAACATAATTGTTCTGTCACCTCCACTAGACTGGTAAGTGCCATGAGGGCAGCAGCTGCACCTGTTTCTTCTCACCACAATACAAAACCTTCTTCTCTAATGCTGCTGTGAGACTTGAACTTACAAATAACAATAGGGTGTATACCCACATGGCATTTGGCAAATATTGGTGTCATTTCTAATATCTGAGACATATTATTTATGTATGATCCCTCTCATTCAAAAAGAATGTGAAAGGTGTAAGGTGTTTACTGAAGACACTGTTTGTTAACTTATCATGTATAATCTGGGGGCAGCTCTGGAGCCCACATGGTAACTATGGTGTGAATCCCAAGCCCAATCTGACTGAAACATCTGGGCATGCACATGAATGTCCAAGACCCCATGGGCTGGAAGACTCGGGGAAGGAGATCGTGACATGACCAGACCCTGTGGAGATTGCTCACATCTCTCTCTCTCCCTCTCTCTCTCCCTCTCTCTCTCTCTCTCTCTCTCTCTCTCTCTCTCTCTCATACATACATATTCTCATGTGTACATGCTCTACCATGAATAAAGAAAGCAAATCTTTTTAAATGTTATTTTACAGTTAGTTGGTTACTTTTTTAAAGAATTATTGTGACCATCCCCCCTGGGGGGTGATTTCTCGCTTTCTGTCTCTATGTCTCTCTCTGTCTGGCGAGCGCACGTGCCCTACAGTGAAAATCTCTCAAAAAAAAATAAAAAGAATTATTCATTTAATTTTATTTATTCATTCATTTATTTTTTAATTTGATCAGAGAGAGAGAGAGAGAAAGTGAGAAAGCAAGCTACCAGGTCCAGGATTCAAATCATGGTCAGTCATGTGGGAGTGTCCAGCACCTTAACCACCACGCCACCTGCTGGTCCCCAAGCAAGCAAATTTTTAAAAGTATTTTGAAGCCAGTTACTTTTCTAGACAAGGGACACAGAATGAGTACATGGTCCCAAATTGTCCTGAGCCTACCATCTTGCTCATCACTCTAAGTGTGACCTAGTAAACCTGAAACAAAACCCTGAAACAGGAAAGGAATTATAGAAGGAGGAAATTAAGCAGCTGGCAAAGCCTTCTTCAATTTAAATTGCTTTAAAATAAAAAAGAGACCATGCAGTATAAATGTTTCAACAGAGTTAATTAAAAAAAAAAAAAAACATGCATTGGGGCCGGTAAGTGGCATGGTGGTTAAAGTACTGGACTCTCACATGGCAGACTGTTGTTTGAGTCTTGGACCTGGTGGCTTGCTTTCTCACTTCCTCTCTCTCTCTCTGTCTCTCTCTGATCAAACTGGAAAATAATAATGATAATAATAATAAATAAAGTTAAAACAAAATAATTCTTAAAAAAAAAACAACATGCATTTTGGGCCAGCAGATGGCATGGTGGTTAAAGTACTGGACTCTCACATGGCAGACTGTTGTTTGAGTCTTGGACCTGGTGGCTTGCTTTCTCACTTTCCGTCCCTTTCCATTTCTGTCTCTTTCTCTGGTCAAATTAAAAAAAATAATAATAAGGGGGCCAGCAGGTGGCATGGTGGTTAAGAGCACTGGACTCCGACATGGCCGACCATGGTTCGAGTCCTGGACCTGGTAGCTTGCTTTCTCACTTTCTCTCTCTGTCTCTCTATCTCTCTCTCTGGTCAAATTAAAATAAATACATAAATAAAGTTAAATAAAATAATTCTTTAAAAAATAATAATAATCAATAAAATTAAATAAATAATTCTTTTTTTAAATTGTGCCTCAGGCCAGCTGTGGCCCTGTGGTTAAGGCAGCTGGATCCCAGATGGCTGACCATGCATTCTGAGTCTTGGACCTGGCAGCTTGAGAAACACAACAGGCACACGTGTGTGCATGCCCAGAATCCCCAAAGAAGTGAGAAATGGAGAAGGGATTGAGGTGTGACCATGCCCATGGGGAGACTTTCCATTTATCTTTCTCTCTCTCGCTTCTCTCTCTGTCTCTTTTCTCTCTCTCTGGTGAATGCACATGTCCTCTGGCAAACTAAAAAAATTAAGTAAGTGCCACTGTCTTAAAGTAATATGTTCCTCTTTAACCCATAAAGTAGGACTCATATCAGAAATATTTGTCAACTGAGTGGATTTTTTAGCTGCTCTAAATTCTTGTCATCATACCAAAAAATGAAACCTATTGGGACCAGCAGATGGCATAATGGCTACATCACTGGACTCCCATGTTTGAGTCGACCACAGTTTGAGTCCCGGACCCGGTGGCTTAAACTCATGCCTGGCGCATGTGCGTGTATGCCCAAGATCCTAAGAGGAAAATGGAAGAGAAAGGATTGCAGCATGGCCATCCCCCCCTGGGGGCTGATTTCTCGCTTTCTGTCTCTCTGTCTCTCTCTGTCTTTCTGGTGAATGCACACGCCCTATAGCAAAAATCTCTCTCAAAAAAAAAGAAAGAAAGAAACCTATTATCATCACTGAGACTTTTTCAAGTTAGAAAGGATAAGAAAGACCTTGACTTTTCACTTTAAATCTTGCAATGTCACAGAGCAAAGGGCATTTTGCCTTATCATCCAGTGTGTACTGCATATGCAGAATGTAAAACTAACTGAGATTTCACTTCGGTTTCTTGAGATTTAACTCTGTTTTAGGCTCTGTGAACCTGAAGGACAAAAATTATGATGCCCTTTCAGAGTGGAGAAAAGTTGCCCAGAGCAAACAACTATGCAGATCCTATTATATTCTGTGCCCTAGTTCCCAATGGTGCCTCTTATGATCATCTTTCATATAAGAGATTTGTAGAGGCAATATAACTGAGATATGGAGACTCTGATAGGCTTTACATGCGTGTGACATTTTTGTAGCTTATATTTGAATAAATATACTTACTTCTGATTGAACTTCAGTAAATTTTCATCGACTATGTCAGTTAGTGGCAGGTTAAACAAGCAAAAAGAACCTTGCACGAGCACCCTAAGAAATTTTTTAAAAAGACACACGTGAACATTTTACAACTAGGAGTCACAAATTTTATTCTAAAAACACATATACATTAAATGAAAGTTAAAATTTTTCTGCAAGAAGGAAAAATGAAATAGTATATTATGAAAGTAAAGATAGATTAGATACACACTTCTACCCCCTAAATATTATATATCTATGAATATGTAATTCTGTTTTAAAAGTGAAATAACTACTTTCACTTGGGATTTTTAAAAAATGGTTTTTATGCCTTTTGTTTTCTTCATTTCAAAATGACTACTATTGAACAAATCTGCTTAAGTTATGGATAGCTTCTTAGGAGCAGACTTTGCCAGGAAATTTATTAAAAATCTTTCTCTTGATATAAAGAATATAGAATAAGCTAAGAACTATACAAGTGTGTATAACATTTTAATTACCATAGAAAAGTAAAAATGAGGGGAAATGTGTGAGTTTTAAAAAAGCAAACAAATTTTTTCATTCTAAAAATCACTATAAAAGTATCAGTTCAAGGGACTGTGGTGGTTAAGGGTGCTGGACTCCCACATGACCAACCACAGTTCAAGTCCAGGAAATGACAGCTTGCTTTCTTAGTTTCCCTCTCTCTCTCTCACTTTGTCCCTCTCTGGTTCAATTAAAATAAATAAATAAATGAATAAATAAATAAAGTTAAATGAAATAATTCTTAAAGAAAAAATCAGTTCAAATATGATATAGCCATGGCCTATGGGCCTACAGAGTAGTTATTTATGTGAGGTTCTAATGTCTGAAAGTTCCATAGAGAGTCAACCTTTGGGTCAGTTGCTACTCTCTCCCAATTTGTTCAAAATGCACATAAACGTTCATGATAATTTTCTCTAATTGTTCCAACAGAAACCTAGAATAGGATTTACTAATTCATTCACTCAGAAGACATTTTCAAAGGATCAACTGTCTGTAGAAACTGCAATATGTAATGGGCCCAACTGATAAGAGACTAGGCCCTATTCAAAATAAACTCAATCCACAGGGGTACCACACAGCTGGGGAATAAGTACTACAGCAGAGAGATGCATAGGATTTTGGGGTCATATACAAGGAGTTACATGAGGAAATATTCATATGAGAAAATTCATATGAGGAAGTAAAGGAAGGCTTGAAGTACGTTTCTGAGCTCAGCCGAAGAAACTAGAGAGATAGGAGAGGGCGAACAAGAGCTAGAGAGGAGCTTTCCGCGCACAGGGAAATGCATCTGTTGGACACAGAGCTGTCTGAAGGAATGGCAAAGTATCCCTGTGTAACAGAGAGTACAGCAGAAGTGGAGGAGTAATAAGAAATGAGGACGAAGAAGTAAAGAAGGCCTACATAACACAGAACTTCTTATGTTATAATTTGGATATATCCTGAAAGCAATGAGAAGCTACTTGAGATTGTTAGACAAAGGGAGGACACGTTATTCTAGGAGAAATATGGAAGACAGGGCTGGAGCGCATGAACACAAGAAGCAAGGGGACCATAACAGGAGGGTCTATTCCAGGTAAGAGATGATGAGGACCTGAGCTAAATGAATGGTAAGAGAAGTGATGAATTCAGAACATACTAGAGAGACAAAATTGCTAATTATTGGTAGCAATTGTGAGATGTATGCGTCTGAGAGAGAAAGCAAAAAAAGCTTCTTAATCCCTAACTTGGACAATTAGATAAATGGTGGAAACATTCCAAGATAGTGAATAAAAGCAAAGTTGGGGGGTGGGGAGCAAAGAGCAGATGTTGGAGGACAAGGTGCTTTATTTGGTTGTGTGGAATTTTAGATGCTTGCATTGGGGGAGAAGTGGGTGCTTAGGAAGAGGAGAGGTTATAGAAATAGGAGAAAGAGTTGAAGGAAAAATGGAAGCTCAGCTTCTTTCATTCCTGGCAGCAGAATGTACTAAGGTAGGGCCGAGAGATGGTGTGGTAGTTACGGCTCTGTATTCCCATGTGGCCAACTATGGTCCAAATCCTGGACCTGGCAGCTTACTTTTCTCACTTTCCCTTTCTCTCTCTTTCTAGTCAAATTAAAAAAGTAATAAGAACAAACAAAATTAAATAATTCTTTTTTAAAAAGAATTTATTAAAGTAAATAAATAAACTTCACTATAAAGGTAGTGCAAGGAAATTCCTCCCCAAAAATAACTGTTGGGACCAGCAGTTGGCATAATGGCTATGTCGCTGGACTCCCATGTAATCAACTGCAGTTCGAGCCCCGGACCCTGTGGCTTAAACTCACGCTGGGCACGTGTGCGTGTGTGCCCAAGAGCGAAGGGAGGAGAAGTGATTGTGGTGTGGCCATCCCTCCTTGAGGGGTGATTTTTCACTTTCTGTCTCTCTGTCTCTCTCTGTCTTTCTGGCGAGTGCATGTGCTCTATAGCAAAAACCTCTCAAAACAAAAACAAGAGCGAAAACTAAAAACAAGCTGTTAACATTCAATCTGGCAGAGATATGCAATGATCATGCTATGAAACTCAGTTCAAAACAAAGATGTTTCACTGCTTGAAAGGGTGAATGACAAGACCTACTAAACTAGCATTTACTTACATGATAATAGTGAGATAAAGAGCCAAACAGTAATAGTATTCCCGGCCCAGACATAACATGGAAATGGAGGCTATTCCTTCTAGGTAGAAAGAAATTAAGATAATCTTGTAGTAACCAAACTTCTTCAGCCAGGACTGACCCATAAGTACAAGGCACTGAAATGGAAGCAGATCAACACTGTTTAGATGGGACCCCAGGTATTATGCTTACTTATGCTTGCTGATGACAAAATAAATATTCTTCTTATACATTTTTTTTTTAGTTTAAATGCATTTTATTTTTAGACAACCTACATGACATGTTTTTTTTTTTCCTTAAAAACAATGCCTCCGCTCCAAATAAATCACAGTCAAAATAAATGAAGAGCTCAAGATGACATCAGCCCCATTTGTCTTTAGTCCTGGTGTTTTGTGGATGACAAGCAGCAGTCAGTTATGATGACAGGCGATAGATCCAAAGTAATTGCCAAATTTGTTAACATTTTTCCATTTCTAAACCGTCCTTAAAGAAAATCATATATGGGGTCACACCATCCTCACGGTAGTCCAGTAGAGCAACCATGCCATCTGGATTCATGTTTTCACCAATAAAGAACTGGTAGCTTTTGAAATTAGCAAGAATATGCTTGATTTGTTCTGCAGCCCCTGTCATAAATGGTTTTACTCTTTCTGGTCTCTATTCTTCAAGTTTGCCTTGGATTGATTTCACGTCATCATTGATGTACTTCTTGTAGGCTTCTTTTGTGAAGCTGGTTTCCTGTAGGTGATGGTTCACGACAGTGTCAACACCAGTGACTACTGTGCTTACAGGGCCTTCAGCGGAGGCATTTCCACCAATGAGCGAGTCATCGATGTTACCCTCTGTCCTCTTCCCCTCCACCTCCAGGCACAGCCCGTCAGCGATTTCCCTGATCTTGTAAATGTCAGAGAACATCTCATCGTGGCTATGAGGTCCCGGTAGATAATCGTGGTAGCTGCTGGAGGGAAACAACGGCGGCGCTTGCTGAGTAGGAGCCCGGGCTCTAGGAGCCAGCGTGGTGCAGCCGGGTCATCGCTCAGGGGTCAGGGGGCGGCGGGGGGGGAGTGGGTGGAAAAGCACCTTATACATTTTTTTCTTCTTTGCCACAGGGCTCGTACACTTGACAGAAAAAGAGAGAGAGAGAGGAAGGGGGAGAAAGGGAGAGGAAGGGGAAGTGTCCCAGTGAGACTTGGTCACCACGCAATCCCTTCTACTCCATTTCTCTGTAACATTGGGAGTTTGGGCATGCATGCACATGTGCCTGGCATGTTTTACAAGTCATTGAGCTTGGGATTTGAACCACACAGTTGGTCATGTGGGATCTGGCTCCCTTAACCACCAGGCCACAGGGCCAGCCTATAAATTTACTTCTGAATTATGGTATCAATTGAAACACTCCACTAACACTATCTTGGTTAGAGATGCTATTATCCATATATCTGAAAAAACTAACTTTAGATAGTAAATTCTATAAATAACAAAGAAGCAGCTAGTAACTACATCCTATAAAACAAATAAACAAGCCAGGAAGCAGTTCCCTCATTTAAAAATTTTCTCGCTGGGACCAGCAGTTAGCGTAGTGGCTATGTCGCTGGACTCCCACGCAGTCCACCGCAGTTCACGTCCGGGACCCAGTGGCTTAAAACTCACGCTGGGCACGTGTGCGTGCGTGCCCAGGATCCCGAGAGGAGAATGGAGGAGAAGGGATTGCAGCGTGACCATCCCCAATGGGGGGTGATTTCTCGCTTTCTGTCTCTATGTCTCTCTCTGTCTGTCTGGCGAGCGCACGTACCCTATAGCAAAAACCTCAAAAAAAAAAAAAATTTCATGCTAACATTAAAATATTTCACTAAAACCAATTATATGAAAGAATCCATAACTTAGAAGCAAGCAATATTGCTTTATGGTAGTGTGAAAGGTTTGACTGAAATTTAAAATAAATCTTTTTTTTTTTTTTTTGCCAGAGTGCTCACCAGAGACAGAAAAACAGAGGCAAAGGGAACAACATCTCTCTGTGGGGCATGATCACACTACAATCTCCATTTCTCCATCCTGTGGGGATTTGGGGCATACACACACAAGTAGATGGCATGTTTTTCAAGCATCTAGGACTGAGATGCAAACTGCGGTCAGAACTATGGGATTCAGTTTCCTTAACCACTAGGCTACAGGGCCAACCTCAACACATTCAAATTTTAAAATTTGGGGTCAAAGCCTAGAATTCACCTAGCACATAGTAGGTGAAACAAATACATGTCGAATATAAATTTAAAAACCTGACTATATTTCTCACGATAAGTCTGAAATGTGCTTTTTACATTAAAATTGAGCACCAGAGATAAATGATACAACTCTATCTACATTCCTTCTGATTGTGTGTCCTGCCTAACCTTATGTAGCTTCATAATTCTAATAGATTCATACTGAGAGCTCAGATTTAGATTTTTTTCTGCATTTCTTACTGCCAATGAAAAAGTTCATTGTTCTAGGCTGAAAATTTGTGCTAAATATATATGTGTATATATTAACAAAGATCAAAAGATACTCTTTGTTTTGAACAAAAAAGCACATTGTTTTTAGCTCTGAAAAGTTTTAACTAACAAAATGCATGTACATTACAATTAGAAGAGAACTTTGAATGGCAGAAGTAGAATACGAAGGTTCTTTAACAACCATTGGGGTTTTTTCCTCAGACTGGTTTTTTGCCATACTTCTTTACTTTCAAGGAACAAGAGCTCATTTTCTGGATACTAACAACAATGGCTCAGTGACTAATGCAATCCAAGGCATTTAGCGTTCTGTAAGAGAAAGTATGTAAAACACCCCAGCAAGTCCAATTACGTTCTTATTTGCAGTTACAGTTTTATAAAGTAACATATTTTCACCGATTGAAATGAAGCTGCTTCATTCATGTATTTGATCTCTAATATATAAATATATAAAATACAAAAAGTTAGTAATGTAAGAAATGTGTGGTGGGACCAGCAGTTGGCGAAATGACTGTGTCACTGGACTCCCATGTAGTTGACAGCAGTTCGAGTCCTGGACCCGATGTCTTAAACTCAAGCCGGGAGTGCATGTCCAAGATCCCGAGAGGAGAATGGAGGAGAAGGGATTGTAGTGTGGCCATCCTCCCTAGGGAGTGATTTCTCGCTTTCTGTCTCTCTGTCTCTCTCTGTCTTTCTGGCAAGTGCATGTGCCCTATAGCAAAAACCTCTCCAAAAAAAAGAAAGAAAGAAAGAAAGAGAGAGAGAGAAAGAGAGAGAGAGGGAGGGAGGGAGGGAGAGAGGAAGGAAGGAAGAAGGAAGGAAGGTATGGCAGAGTGGCAAGTGCAAGATTTCTAAATGCAATGCTCTGGGTTTGAATTGCAGCTTTGCTGCTTTTACCAACGGTATGTCCATGGACACATTACTGAACCAAAGAGGCAGCGTTTCTACCACCAACACATATTCTCTCTCTCTTTCTCCCTCTGTCACACAACACACACAAACACCTAGCACCATACTCAACATATAAGGCACTCAATAATTGTTAGTAATTATCTTGTGTCTAAGCTACACGAGGCTGGCAGGTGGCATGGTGGTCAAGGGCGCTGGGCTCTGGCATGACCAACTACGGTTTGAGTCCCAGATGTGGCAGCTTGTTTTCTCACTTTCCTTTTCCCTCTCTCTCTCTCTATCCCTCTCTGGTCAAAATAAAATAAAATAAAATAAAATAAATAAATAAATAAATAAAATCCAATAATTATTTTTTTAAAAAGAATTATTTTTTTAAAAGAATTATTTTTAAAAATCTAAATAGATGAAAAACATTCCATATTTATGGGTCATAATATTGTGGGACCAGCAGTTGGCATAATGGCTATGTCACTGGACTCCCATGTAGTCAACTGTGGTTTGAGTCCCAGACCCAGTGGCTTAAACTCATGCCCAACGTGTGTGCATGCATGCCTAAGATCCTGAGAGGAGAAGGGATTGTGGCATGACCATCCCCCCCTGCAGGGTGATTTCTTGCTTTCTGTCTCTCTGTCTTTCTGGTGAGTGCATGTACCCTATAGCAAAA
>NW_006198035.1:255669-256092 GCF_000334495.1 Tupaia belangeri chinensis
GGCTGGTAGGTGGCATGGTGGTTAAGGATGCTGGGCTCCCACATGGCTGACCATGGTTTGAGTCCCGGACCTGGCAGCTTGCTTTTTCACTTTCTCTTTCTCTCACTCTCGCTCTCCCTCTCTGGTCAAACTGAAAAATTAATAAATAAATGGGTAAAGTTAAATAGAATAATTATTTTTAAAATTACATGATGATTTTTCCAATGATCTGATATATCTAATAATAGATTGAATCAAAAATATATGAAGATGCCGGGCACGTGTGCGTGTGTGCCCAAGATCCTGGAAGGGAATGGAAGAGAAGAGATTGCGGCATAGCCACACACCCGGGGGGTAATTTCTCGCTTTCTGTCTCTCTGTCTCTCTCTGTATTTCTGGCAAGCACACACGTCCTATAGCAAAAACCTCTCCAAAAAACAAACA
>NW_006198035.1:256246-273072 GCF_000334495.1 Tupaia belangeri chinensis
TATATATATATATATATATATGAAGAACGATTACAATTGAATAAAAAGACAAATAACCTGGGACCAGCAGATGGTGGAATGGTTATATTGCTGGACTCTCATGTAGTTGACTGTGGTTCGAGTCCTGGACCTGGTGGCTTAAAACTCACACCAGGCATGTGTATGTGCATGACCAAGATCCCAAGAGGAGAATGGAAGAGAAGGGAGTGCAGTGTGGCTATACTCCCTGGGAGGTGATTTCTCACTTTCTGTCTCTCTGTCTCTCTCTGTATCTCTGGGGAGTGTACATGCCCTATAGCAAAAATATCTCTCTAAAAAAAAGACAAATAACCTATATAAAAATGGACAAATGAGCTGAATAGATATTTCTCCAAAAAACATACACAAATGGCCAATAGGATATAAAAAGATGCTCAGGGACTAGCAGGTGGTGTAGTGGTTAAGGGCACTGGACTCCCACATGGCCAACTGTGGTTCAAGGACCGGATCTGGTGGCTTGCTTTCTTACTTTTTCTCTCTTTCTCTCTCTCAACCTGTCCCTCTCTGGTCAAAATGTTTTAAATAAATAAAGTTAAATAAAATAATCCTTTTTTTTTTTAAAAAAAAAAAAAAGATACTCAACATGAATAACTATAAATCAAAACATCAGTGAGGGCTCTTCTTGTAAATGGCCCGAAATGATCTTTGAAAATGGTTCACTACTCACTTGACCCAGAGAACCTCTCAAAGTCATGCAAATCAAGAGGTTCAAGTCTTCATGTTTACTTTAAGACCACTTGTGGGGACCAACAGTTAGCATAATGGCTATGTTGCTGAACTCCCATGTAGTTAACCGCGGTTCAAGTCCCAGACTAAGTGGCTTAAACTCACGCCAGGCACATGGGCGTGTGTGCGTGCATGTGTGCCCAAGATCCTGAGAGGAGAATGGAGGAGAAGGGATTACGGTATGGCCATCCCCCCGGGGGGTGATTTCTCGCTTTCTATCTCTCTGTCTCTCTCTGTATATCTGACGAGCGCACATGCCCTATAGTTTGAGTCCTAGACCTGGTGACTTGAAAATCATGCCAAGCACATGTGCATGTGTGCCCAAAAATCCCAAGAGGAGAATGAATTGTGGTGCGGCCATTCCCTTTGGGGAGTGATTTTTCACTTTCTCTCTTCTCTATCTCTGAGTCTCTCTCTCTCTCTGGCAAACACATGTGTCCTATGGCAAAAAAAAAAAGGCAAAAACAAAAAAAAATCAATGATATGTCATTCCCACAACTCTGATGGCTATAACTAAAAGAGAAAAAATAACAAATATTGGTGAGTAGTCAGAGAAACTGGAACTATTGTACACTATTGGTGGGAATGAAATATGGCTGCTTTGGAAAACAGTTTGTCAATATCTGAAAATGTGAAACAGAGTTACCATATGTTACAGCTATTCCACTCCTAGATATAAACCCAAAAGAAATGAAAATATATGCCCATGCAAAACTTTTTATATTAATGTTCACAGCATCATTACTTGTTAATAGCCCAAAACTGAAACAACACAAATGCCCATTAATTGATAGATAAAAAAATGTGACATGTCTATATATTGGAAAATTATTCAGTCATTAAAAAGAATGAAGTACTCATATGCTACAACATTGATGAACCTTAAAATCATGCTAAGTGAAAGAAAACAGTCACCAAAAAATGCATATCATATGATTCCATTCATATGAATGTCTGGAATAGGCAAATCCATAGAGATAGAAAGTAAATTAGTGGTTACTAGGTTATTAGGAGAGAGTGGAATGGGCACTGACTGCTTCTTTTAGGGTGCTGAAAATGTTCTAAAATTGATTAAGGTGCTGGTCACACAACTCTTACAGTACAGGTACATGTTGCTTAACAATGAGGATATGTTCTGAGGAATGTATTGTAGGTGATTTTGTCATTGCGGTAACATCATAGAGCTAGTATGACCTACACAGCATAACCTAGTACATACCTATGCTCTCTCTCTCTCTCTCTCTCTCTATATATATATATATATATATATATATGATATGAAAGTGAGAGGGACCAGCAGTTAGCATAATGGCTATGTTGCTGGACTCTCATGTAGTCGACCATGGTTCGAGTCCCAGACCTGGTGGCTTAAACTCACACTGGGTGTGTGTGCGTACGTGTGTGCCCAAGATCCCAAGAGGAGAATGGAGGAGAAGAGATTGCGGCGTGGCCATCCCCCCGGGGGGTGATTTTCTGCTTTCTGTCTCTCTGTCTCTCTCTGTCTGTCTGGTGAGCGCACATGCCATATAGCAAAAACCTCTCAAAAAAAAAAAAAAAAAAAAGAAAGATAAAGTGAGAAATCACCCTCAGAAGGCATGGCCCTACTGTGGCCCCTTCTTTTCCATTTTCCTCCTGGATTTCTGGGCATGCACACACATGCATCCAGTGTAATTTTCAAGCCTCTGGGTGTGAGACTCGAACTATAGTTGGCCATGTAGGAATCCAACCCCTTAACCACCATGCCACCTGCTGGCCCCCTAAACTTTATGTTATAGTCTATATGCTCTTGAGACCATTGTCATACGTGTGGTCCATTGACCAAAATGTAATGATGTGGCACATGATTATGTTAAAATACACTGAGTTGTTTGCTTTTAATGAGTTGTTTTCATGGTACTTGAATCAAATCTCAATAAAGCTGTTCTTTAAAATGCATCTACTCAAGTTGGCACTGTGGCCTGGTGGATAAAGCAGCTAGATCTTTCATGGCTGACTACACGGTTTGAGTCCTGGATCCAGTGACTTGAGAAACATGCCAAACAACTTAGGCTACCATGAGGTTGGACTAGATTCTACTAAGGGAGTCCTTTACCCAACCTCAGGCTGGCAGCAGCACTTCTGAGATGTATATTTCCAACTAGTTCTGGGTATATCCATGTGTCTTGCAAAATTTTGGATCTTTAAAGATAAACGTATTTTTTAAAAGAAAGGAAGAAAGATGCTGAACAAGTGTGTGTGTGTGTGTGTGGGGGGGGGATGCCCCAAACTCCAAAAGCAGGGAGAAATAGAAGAGAAGGGATTGTAACATGACCATTCCCCATGGGGGGTGCTTTCTCCTCTCTCTGTCTCTTTGTGTCTCTCCGGCAAGTGAACATGTCCCCATAAACCCTTCTACGTAAGGGTTTAAGAAATTTTTTTTAACATGATGAAATGAAGAAACTATAGGCAAGTACTTGGTTTAAAGTGAGAAAATATATATACCCTAGAATCTGATAGCAAATAACAAGCAGTGACAGGAACTCAAATAGTTTCCCATTCTAGGTTGTTACAACCAGGAGCAAAAAACCTGACACACTTCAAATTGTTCTGCCAGGGGGAGTATCCTGTTATCATGCACACACATACCTGGGACTATACCGATAAGCCAAAAATGAAATTCCGTCTGCTGAATAAATGATGTAAACACAGAGCATTTCAGAGATAGAATCTTAGAGTGCATGGCTGCAAAGGCAGCCTCTGCACCACCCTTTTCTCATCTATTAGGAGAGAAGAATCACTCCCGGATTGTTATGAGGCTTGCATGAGAAACGGTGTCCAATGTGCTTGGCGAAGCCCATGGCCATGGTAAGCACTCACATACTGTGAGCTGTCATTATTGTGGTGTATACAGTAACCACGAAGACCTTGAGATCATAGCAGAAAGGCAAATTCCAAACTACATACTTTGCTTCAGTAACTGTCAACACTTAAAACATTTTAGAACTGCTTCTATCTCAAGTGGTTTAAATATTTTTAAAAGCTGGTAAATAGTGAGAACTAGTCTACCTAGAATAACTTATTTCCTGAAGAGTATAGGTAAACTGTTTGATTTGTCTCCTAATTTGAAAATAGAACAAAATTCACATCACAAGCAAGATTAAGTCATAATTTTAAGGAATATATTTAGGTTAAGGGGAGCAATATATCAGCTCTCCCAACAATCTAATCTGTATATATTCTGAAGGAGGATGAGCCCTCTACAATTATGGCCACGATCATGGACTTTTTAAAAATATTCTGAAAATCTGGGGCTTTCAGCCAGGTGTTTTGAAAATTGGCTTCATTCTTGATCATTTAACTCTTTTTCCATTAACAGTTACAGAAATCCTTTTTCTAAAAGAATTGTTTATTTCATTTCATCCATTCATTCATCTGTTTTAATCTGACCAGAGACAAGGAGAAAAAAAGTGAGAAAGCAAGCTATCAGGTCCACTCGAACCATGGTCAGCCATATGGGAATGTCCAGCACCACCTGCTGGTCCCACAGTTACAGAAATCTTACCTGTTTGAAGAAAGCAAAACTACATGCTCAGAGTCAGCAGATGGTGTGGTGGTTAAGGTACTCTACTCCTACATTGGTGATTGTGGTTCAAGTCCCAGACCTGGTAGCTTGGTTTCTCACTTTCCCTCACTCTCTCTCTCTCTCCCCATCTCAATCTGGTGAGCACACATTCCTTATAGCAAAATTTAAAAAATAATAAATAAAATTACATAAATAATTTTTTTTTATAAAAACCTACATGTGCACAGGAAGTCATTTAGTGTCCTCCATAGTTCTGCTGAGGTTTAAATAAGAAAGCTTAGGGAACAAAATTCAAAAGCTAGAATGCTTAAAATACTGTATAGCTCAACTGTCATTAGGTTCTCTTTCTTTTTTTTCCTTTCATCTCTTTTTCCCATTATGTTTCTACTGAGTCCTATGTTCAGGGCTCTCAATCTTCAGGTTTCTTAATAATTGTGTCATTTTTCAAACTACCGATATAATCATGTTTCTAACTTCCTCAGCCGGCTAAGAATCAAGTATTTAATCTCTGTAGAAAACTGTATGAAGAATTATCACATACCTGTGGGAAAATAAAACCTGTGCCATACATGATGCTTCTCATGGTAGAAGAAAGGACATTTCTAGGAATGAGATTATCTGTAAAGATTATCATAAAGTTGTTGAAAAAAGTTAAGTGGAAGACTTGGAAGAAATTCATAATCAGAAAAAGGTAAAAGTTTTTCTGGGACAAGATCTGTCTCATCCATAAGACCACAGAGGCACAGGCAAGATCCTCGTCAGTTTCCAAGAAGTTTTCCTCCAGGCTTCTTTTAGGTTCAAGGAGTCTCACACTGCGCATGCCAGTGTAAAGGCTGGCAGCACCCAGAAAGGCAATGACAATAGCAATAGCTTGAAAATTGGGCAAACTTTCCATGTTATTGGAGACGAGGCCACAGAAAAGGATACTGGTAGATCCGACTAGTGATGCCACTGGGTTAATTTCAGTAAGTTGAAGCCGACTTTCGTGTCTAGTGAAAATCTCCACAAACAGTGTACACTGGGCTTGCTGAATATAAGTAAGTGTGCTATCAAAAGCGCATAATGATACTGTCAGGTGAAGTCCACTGAGCCAGTCACCTTCTTGATAGTATTTCCAAGGGAACCAAGGAAGCAGAAAGGCTATTGCATATAAAAGGGCACCGCACAAGACAGACCCATGGCGACTTAAACAGCAATCGGCCTTAAAGTTTTGAAAATACCCAGTCAAGTTATTAAGAATATTCCAGACCATCAAAATTATCTAGGGAGGAAAAAAAAAAAAGCAAGGATTATTTCAATGCATTAGGTATAAACTATCACATTCAGTACAAGATGAAAATGACTCCTGAAAATTTTTTTTACTTACATGAAATAACCAAAACTGATCAATAAAAACAAACAAATAAAAAGTGTTTTCAGAACCAGCTGAAATATTAATAACACCTGGGCCTGGCAGGTGTGGTTAAGGCATTGGACTCCCAACATGGCTGACAATGGTTCACATCCCAGACCTAGTAGCTTGCTTTCTCACTTTCTCTCTCATCAAATTAAAATAAATGAGTAAATAAATAAAATAAAATAAATATTTTAAAGGAATATTAATAACAGCTAATATCATACAAAAACCAATGTGCATTCACTTTGTATGCAGTCATTCTTCCAAGTTTACATGCATTATTTTATCAAAGACTTAAAAACAATCCCATGAGACAGTTGCTATCAGAAGCCCCACTTCACAAATAAGCAAACTAAGGACCAGAGAAGTTAAGCAATTTGCCTAGTTAATCAACAGTAGAGGAAAGGTCTGAACCAAAGCAGACAACCCCAGAACCTGTGCTATCAATCATTATGCTAGAGAGCCTCCCAACAATGGCACACAGGGCCATGCAACTGTAAAGGGTGAGGGCCGCAAGGCATAGTTTTACATATCAGGCTTTCGGAAAAGTCATGACATATTTTTCTGTTTTTCTATGCAAAAATGCATGACTTTTCTGCCAACCCAATAGCTTCATTCAAGAATTCTCTCTCATCAAATTAAAATAAATGAGTAAATAAATAAAATAAAATAAATATTTTAAAGGAATATTAATAACAGCTAATATCATACAAAAACCAATGTGCATTCACTTTGTATGCAGTCATTCTTCCAAGTTTACATGCATTATTTTATCAAAGACTTAAAAACAATCCCATGAGACAGTTGCTATCAGAAGCCCCACTTCACAAATAAGCAAACTAAGGACCAGAGAAGTTAAGCAATTTGCCTAGTTAATCAACAGTAGAGGAAAGGTCTGAACCAAAGCAGACAACCCCAGAACCTGTGCTATCAATCATTATGCTAGAGAGCCTCCCAACAATGGCACACAGGGCCATGCAACTGTAAAGGGTGAGGGCCGCAAGGCATAGTTTTACATATCAGGCTTTCGGAAAAGTCATGACATATTTTTCTGTTTTTCTATGCAAAAATGCATGACTTTTCTGCCAACCCAATAGCTTCATTCAAGAAGATTAAAATATCAATGTGTACCATCTAAAATGGATTTAATAAGTTTGTTGTTGTCAGGAATAAATGAGTAACATTATAAAATATAAGGTTTTACACACACACACACACACACACACACACACACATATATATACTTACATTTATTGTCTTTACAGCATACCATATCATTCTTATGTCTGTTACATATTTTTTTCCTAAGCTTCTCCCTCCCATTCCCAACTGTCCACCCCACATCCTATACAGTCTCTGGTATCTATTCTTGCTGCCTCTTTTATTATACCTTCCACTCTTTCAGCTTCTGCCATAAAGTTCAGGCTCAGTATATATTGAGTGGGGACATATAATGTTTGTCTTTCATCATCTGGCTTGTTATGCTTAGCATTAAATTTTCTACATGTACCCAGTTGGTGTCAGATATTACAATTTTAAAACCATGAACTCTATTCATCTTGACCATCTAATTGGGAACCAATACATTTGTGTATACCATGGACCTTTTTCAAGACACAGAACATCTTTATAATGACAGTTCCATATAAGTTAATTTTCCAGATAAACCAAAACTTATCTTTTACATTCTGAAGATTTTGTGTTTTAAATGGCAATCTTTTTTTTAAAAAAAATTATCTTTGCCCTCAAACAGAGAGCTTTGGACATAAAGAAATTTTTCTTGATAACTCTTTTGGCTATATGAAGAAACAGCTCTTTGGCAAATTATAGTAATACACATTTATGAGGAAGTAAAGGTCTGCCCTGTGTGAAAGGACAGTAGAAATTCCATCTCACCTGGGCTTGATAAAAGGCCACATCTGAAATCCTGTACAGTTGTAAATAAAGTTTCACATAGTAGAAACTGAAGACAGAACTTAACATTTCAGTGCCCAATGTTATCATAGAGTATGCCCAGACAATGGGATTAATATTTAAAAATGTCATATTCCATGCAGGTGAATTCTTCATCCTTTTGTTGAAAAAAAAAAAAGAGTTAAAATTCACTCTTTACATACAATAGATAATGGGTAGAAAAATTCCATTGAACACTAGCTAATTCTTATTCTTTAATTTGTCAGAGGGCACATGTGCTCACTGAAGAGAAACAGTGACAGAAAGAGAGAGAGAGGGAAAGCACTCTCTAATGGGGAATGGTCACACCATAATCCCTTCTCCGTCATCTACCTCTCCTGTGAGAAATTTGGGCATGCATACAGACATCCAGTGTGTTTTTCAAGCTACCCAGTCTGGGACTTGTAACATGCAGTCAGCCATGTGGGATCCAGCTCACATAACTACCGGGTCACAGCCTGGTCTCACTAGTTCATTTTTTAGTTTTGAATATGTCACCAGATTGAACACTTTACTTTCACTCAATGTTTAAGATGTTGCCAGGAACCCAAATTTGCATAGGATGTGACTCTACTTAAATTTTTAACGTCGCTTCAAATGTATAGAGTGAGATTTATCCAGGAGTTTGGACATGCTTAACTAGTGATCAGAAAGATATATTTATGGTGTTATTATCCTCCCTACTTGGGAGGATGCAACAGAAGAACAATGAGGTGACAGCCTTTAGAGAGAAAGAATAGATAAGTCCCTCAGGCTAGTATAAAGTCATCCATTCATTAGTTCACAATTGCATTTGAGGGACCAGCAGTTAGCAAAATGGTTTTGTCGCTGGACTCCCATGTAGTCAACCACGGTTCGAGTCCCGGACCCGGCAGCTTAAACTCACACCAGGCGCATGTACGTGCATGCCCAAGAACCCGAAAGGAGAATGGAGGAGAAGGGATTGCAGCATGGCCATCCCCTCCTGGGGGGGGATTTCTTGCTTTCTTTCTCTCTGTCTCTCTGGAGAGCACACACACTCTATAGCAAACACCTCTCAAAAAAAAAAAATTGCATTTGAAAACTTATTCTTTATTTTCTCCTAATAGACTGTGTAGCTCTGACCCAAAGGACATCTAAAATGGATATAGAAATAACACATTCTGACCCTTCTCTGATGTAGCTGCCTCTCTTATCTCTCTCTTATATCTAGTCTATTGTTTTACCCTTTGATTTATACAACTGGAAAACAAAAAGATCAAGCAAACAAGAGGTAGGCATGGCTTCATCTTTCCTATGATCTTGATTATAGTTTTAGGTTTTTGTTTTCTGTTTTGTTTTGTTTTTTAAGTGAGATTTTTGCTATAGGGTACAAGCACTTGCTGGAGAGACGGAGAGACAGAAAGTGACAAATCACCCCCCAGGTGGGATGGTCACACCACAATCCCTTCTCCTTCATTCTCCTCTTGGGATTTTGGGCACACATGCATAGGCACCCAGCATGAGTTTAAGCTGCTGAGTCCAGGACTCAAACTACAGTCAACCACATGGGAGTCAGCAATGTAGCCATTCTGCCATCTGCTGGTCCCTTGATTATTGTTTTAAGAGAACACTATAATCTTATTTTGTCCCTGGCTTACTGGAATACTTATATCTCCACTATCTTACTGAGTCAGAAAACAGATAAATATTCAGATAATTCAAGGAATGTTACTTGCTTGAATAATCCATGGGCCTCTGCTTTAATTTTAAAGAGCCAAGAGAATAATTAAGCAGGTGTTTCAGTTTTCATTGCCCACCTACTTACAAAAAAGGATGGCAAGTTACAAGGGTCAAGTGAGCATTTTGGCTCAAATGAGTAAATTATCCAAGATCTCTAAGCTTCACTTTGCTAGATATCAAAATGACAGACCCAAGAATGATTCTAATTCTATGGATGGGAGGGCCCCAGAATTATCAAAGGAAGTTATTAAACCCATATGCATACTAAGCATTGTCTGTAAAGTGAAAGAATAATTTACCCACATGTGTACTTGTATTCTTAAAATGTTTTAGATGTGCTATAATCGTAAAATACAAATCTGAGGTTTTTCATCATTATATGGGTCTCAAAACACTTTAAAAATGCAAGCACCATTTTGTGGAGGTCATCCAACATCTCTGACTTTAAAAGACTATGGTGTGGGGCCAGCAGGTGGCATGGTGGTTAAAGCACTGGACTCCCACATGGCTGACCACGGTTCTAGTCCCATGGTCAGCTTGCTTTCCTACTTTCTCTCTCTCTCTGATCAAATTAAACAAATAATAATGATGATAATAAATGAAATAAAATAATTCTTTAAAGAAAAAAAAAGACTATGGCGTGATAGTTAAGAGCGCTGGATTCACACATGGCCAACCATGGTTTGAATCCCAGAACTGGCAACTTGTTTTCTCGCTTTCTCTTTCTCTCTATCTCTGTCTCTCTCTGGTCAAATTAAAGAAATGATATAACACATGGACTTAAATAAGTTTTTTTAAAAAATTTTAAAAAGACTATGAGGAAAGACCACACTCTAGGGACCCCACTCCACTTTGGGCTTAAGTGAGAATGAAGATTGAGGCTGAAGGTGGCTTGGTCATTAAGACAGCCAAAAACAACAGAGTCAGTAGAACCAAAAGCCAGGATATAAATTTAGTCTACCAAAATTAAGCATTGTTCTTTTTCTTAGCTTTATTTTAGGCCTGCTAAAACAAGAAGCATGCCACACCTTCCTGAACTGATCTATCATTAAGTCAGAAGGCAGATATTTATAAACTCATAATCCTGCAAAAGTCATAAGCTCCCTGAGTTTGAGTTCAAATATGGTTTTTTTTTCAAATATTTTGTCCAAGATTTCGAGATAAGCACCCAGCCTGTCTGAAACAAGAATACAATATTTTAGTAGCATTATGAAAAACTCTATAGTCTAAACTTTACATTGTTTATATAAATATACAGGCAGAGAGAGAGGAAGGAAAATTTTCCTTTTTTCCTTCTACAGAAGGAACCATCAATATTTTGTTTTAGACTACTTTCATCATAGTAAATACTTATTTAAGTATCAAACTGAAAATCACTACTTATGATTTTTAAAAAGCCATCACTACTATCTAAAAATTTTCCTTAAATGATTTTCCTCTACTTACAAAACACAAAAGAGCAGGAGCAACATATCTTTACAAGCAACAACAAAGATTTCTGAAGCTAGTTCTTCTTTCATGGTTTGAATCCCAGAACTGGCAACTTGTTTTCTCGCTTTCTCTTTCTCTCTATCTCTGTCTCTCTCTGGTCAAATTAAAGAAATGATATAACACATGGACTTAAATAAGTTTTTTTAAAAAATTTTAAAAAGACTATGAGGAAAGACCACACTCTAGGGACCCCACTCCACTTTGGGCTTAAGTGAGAATGAAGATTGAGGCTGAAGGTGGCTTGGTCATTAAGACAGCCAAAAACAACAGAGTCAGTAGAACCAAAAGCCAGGATATAAATTTAGTCTACCAAAATTAAGCATTGTTCTTTTTCTTAGCTTTATTTTAGGCCTGCTAAAACAAGAAGCATGCCACACCTTCCTGAACTGATCTATCATTAAGTCAGAAGGCAGATATTTATAAACTCATAATCCTGCAAAAGTCATAAGCTCCCTGAGTTTGAGTTCAAATATGGTTTTTTTTTCAAATATTTTGTCCAAGATTTCGAGATAAGCACCCAGCCTGTCTGAAACAAGAATACAATATTTTAGTAGCATTATGAAAAACTCTATAGTCTAAACTTTACATTGTTTATATAAATATACAGGCAGAGAGAGAGGAAGGAAAATTTTCCTTTTTTCCTTCTACAGAAGGAACCATCAATATTTTGTTTTAGACTACTTTCATCATAGTAAATACTTATTTAAGTATCAAACTGAAAATCACTACTTATGATTTTTAAAAAGCCATCACTACTATCTAAAAATTTTCCTTAAATGATTTTCCTCTACTTACAAAACACAAAAGAGCAGGAGCAACATATCTTTACAAGCAACAACAAAGATTTCTGAAGCTAGTTCTTCTTTACTACAATATGTTTTCTACAGAAGAGTTTAAAAGTAGCAAAATGGTATAATGATTAGGCTGAGCAACCGCACTAAATATAGGTGAATAATTAACTGAATGCCCCAACTCCTTTTAGAACAACTTGGGAGTCACTAATTTGGTACTGATGTCATTGAAGTAGCTACTTATGATAGCTTTTACATAATGACCAATTAGACTTTAAGGGCCAGCAGGTAGTGTGGAGGTTAAGGTGGCTGGATTCCACATGGTCGACTAAAGTTTGGGTTCTGGACCTGGCGGCTTGAAAATCACACCAGGTGCATAAGCATCTGTGCCCAAAATCCCAAAAGGAGAATGGAGAGGGGATTATGGCATGCCATCCTGCCTCAGGGGTGATTTCTCAATTTCCCTCTCTCTCTTTCTCTAGTGAGTGGATATGCCCTATAGCAAATAAATAAATAAATAAAGGAATAATGAAGACCCATTCAAAATAGGGTTTTTAGCTCTGACAGTTAACATTGCCTTTTTTTTTTTTTAGAGGTTTTTGCTATAGGGCGTGTGCGCTCACCAGAGAGAGACATAGAGACAGAAAGCGAGCAATCACCCCCCAGGGGAGATGGCCACGCCACAATCCCTTCTCCATTTTCCTCTCGGGATCTTGGGCACGCACGCACACGTGCCTGGCGTGTTTTAAGCCACCAGGTCTGGGACTTGAACTGTGGTCGACAACATGGGAGTCCAGCGACATAGCCATTACACTAACTGCTAGTCCCAACATTGCCTTTTCAATAAAGTTTTTGTCAAATTTTTTGGGGGGTTTGGGAGACGAGCAGATGATTAAGGCACTGGACTCTCACATAGTTGACCACAGTTCAAGTTCTGGACCTGGTGGCTTGCTTTCTCACTTTCCCTCTCTCTGGTCAAATTAAAATAATAATGAATAAAATTAAATTAAAATAATTTTTTAAAATCACACATTTTTCCAGGGGTGGGAGTTTCTTTAAAAGAACCAGCTGGAAAAACAAAACAAAACAAAACAAAACAACAAGAACAACAACAAAAACAAGCGAAAAAGCATAAAGTCTTTCCGGATTTTTGTTTTTACTGTAATTTTAATTCTCCAGGTCCCTTTCTCTCTCTTTCTAAAGGGAAAACTGTTAAAGAGCATTCCAATACACTTCCTATTTCGAGTTAAAATAAGCTTCAGTTTGCCGTGAAGAAGACACTCAG
This sequence comes from Tupaia belangeri chinensis, assembly GCF_000334495.1. Classification (NCBI taxonomy): domain Eukaryota; kingdom Metazoa; phylum Chordata; class Mammalia; order Scandentia; family Tupaiidae; genus Tupaia; species Tupaia belangeri. The sequence goes on from NW_006198035.1 coordinate 269,191, forward strand.
CACTTTCCATCTTGTGGATCGGTGACTAAGGTCAGATGCATGATACTACTCTTTCAGCTTCCATAAATCAGCACTGGCCATCTCTAAACACAATCTCCTCTCTCTACAGGGTTCTATCTGTAATGACTAAGGTGCAGTCGTGTACCACACAATGTTTCAGGCAGTGACACCACGTACATGACGGTGGTCCTGTGAGGAACACATAGGCAATACCATACAGTGCACGTGTGTAGTAAGTAGGCCATTCTAGGTGCGTGTAAATACACTCCATGGTGTTCACACATGAGGAAATCGTGTGACAACACATTTCTCAGAACATATCCCCATTGTTAAATAAAATACGACTGGCCCTGGTTTTAAATTATTTTTATTTGGCTCTGAAATAGCATCTCTATCTGGATATTGACAACTAGAGCAGAAGAGGATTTATAGGGTGCTTAACTTCCTTTTTTTTTGAAGAGGTTTTTGCTATAGGGCGCGTGCGCTCACCAGACAGAGAGACATAGAGACAGAAAGCGAGAAATCACCCCCTAGGGGGGATGGTCACGCCGCAATCCCTTCTCCTCCATTCTCCTCTCGGGATCTTGGGCACGCACGCACAGGCGCCCAGCATGAGTTTAAGTCACTGGTTCTAGGACACGAACCATGGTCGACTACGTGGGAGCCCAGCGACAAAGCCATTACGCTAACTGCTGGTCCCAACTTTCTTCTTTTCAACACAGTGGTTAAAAAAAAAAAATAGATCAAGAGACTGGCTCTGGGGTTTGGTGGTTAAGGCAGCCAGATAACACATGGCCAACCACACTGCTGTTTGAGTCCTGGACCCAGTGACCTGAGAAACACATCATGTACACATCCATGCATGCCCAGATCCCAAAAGGAGGAGGGAAGAGATTACAGCATGATCATTCCCCATGAGGTGCTTTCTCCTCTCCTGCTGTTTCTGTCTCTCTCACTAGCACACCCGCCCTCTAGCAAAAATAAAGATCAGGTCAGTTCAATGGTTGGCCAATGCTCAGAGATGCTGAGACCACATGAGAAGGTTCTGAGGTCTGTACCCACCAGGCACGTGGCCTGCTCATGACCCCGGCTGGCTGAGGCTGGATGTGTGGATTGTGATGCAAAGACTGTTGTGGGTTTTTGTCTTTCTCGCTCGCTCTCTCATGAAATGTGTAAGTAAACTTTTAAAAAGAGTTTTTAAGGAAATTTGCCTTTTAGTATACTCAGATTTAAAAGTAAAGAATGTGTGAATTTACCATTCTTGTTATTATCATAACTTTCTTTTTTTTTTTTGGAGGTTTTTGCTATAGGGCATGTGCGCTTGCCAGAATGACAGAGAGAGACAAAGAGACAGAAAGCAAGAAATCACCCCCCAGGAGGGATGGACACGCCGCAATCCCTTCTCCTCCATTCTCCTCTCAGGATCTCAGGCATGCACGCACATACACCCTGGCATGAGTTAAAGCCACAGGGTCTGGGACTCCAACCGCGGTCGACTACATGGGAGTTCAGCAACATAGCCATTATGCTAACTGCTAGTCCCGATAACTTTTTAACATCATTGTTTTGCCTACATTTTTCAACTGGTATTCTACTATATACCTTTGTACCTGCATTTTAATAGTATCAGTAACAGGGACCCAGCCTTATATTTTAAAATGTCACAATACTTCCTCATAGTTTCTTTGATTTTCATAGCTCTGTGAACACGGCGGAGATAATCTCTCCTGCAAATCATTTGCTAAAGGGTTCTCTGCTAATACCAACTGTGGCCTGGCACTCTATTAACAGTCTTCCTTATGGACTGAAGAGTAAAACTTCACATAATAACTCCTCAATGTGAGGGAAGCCTTCTTGTCCTTGGCAAGGCTTTTCCAGGAGTCCAGCTGTTTGACTCTCACAACATCAACAAGTTACACTGGGTTGAACAAGGATGGGGAGACAGAGGGACAGGTGAATGTTGTTACCTATAAGAATATTTAGGGTGAGTTTTTCCCCTCCTCCAAATTACCCACATTGTGATTCACTCTTACAAAAAAGACAAAGTATTTTGAGGATCTATAATTCCTTCCGTACAATTTTCTCTATTAAAAAAATTATTTGCTGTTTTTAATTTGACCAAAGAGAGGCAGAGAGACAAAGAGAGAGAGAGAGAGAGAGAAAGAGAGAAAGTGAGAAAGAAAGTTGCCAGGTCTCGAACTATGGTCAGTCATGTGGAATCCAGTACCTTAACCACCACGCCACCTGCCAGCCCCACAATTTCCTCTATTTTTTTTTCAAAGAATTATGTATTTATTTAATTCCATTTGTTATCACTATTTTTTTTTTTCAAATTGACCAGAGAGAGACAGAGACAGAGAAAGGGAAAGCAAGAAAGCAAGCTGCCAGGTCTGGGACTCGAACAGCGGTGGACCATGTGGGAATCCAGCACCTTTAACCACCACGCCACCTGCTGATCCAATTTCCTCAGTTTTTAAGCACATTAATATGTGCACCTACTTAAGAAAATATCACAGAGCGTTTTATTTTTTTTTAATGCAAAGGTCCCAGCCACAATTCATCCTTTCCCTCAGGCAAATTTTCAATTGTTTGCCATTTCAATTCTGGCAGCTCTCTCCATGTCTAAAAAGGATTCTTTGAATTATCAGTGCAAGGTGTCATGAAGACTCACTGCAGGGATAGAGGATTTAACTACCACTACTCCTCCGTCCTCTTCCCTCTTCCAAATGTTCTATTGTTACTTTATGTTCTAGGAAAATCTTTCGATCACTGATAGCTTTACCTTGTGTTTGTACAAAGAACCCTCTATTGTTGGTTTGGTTCCATAAAGTTAAAGCGATACTCGCGCTGTCTTCTCTCAGCTGCACCTGTACCTTTAAGGTGACGCTGGAAACACTGACCTTCGGGTCTACCACCTGATCTAACAGTTTCCGTGTAGTCTCACGACGATGCTAAAAGCTTACCACCACCACCACCACCACCCACCCACACACACACACTCACACCCCTTGCAGAATTTCCTGTGTTTCATCTGTGGGCAACAGCGCGCACTGCCCTAATGACCCGGAGTGCGAGGACGACAGCCTCCCCAGGTTATGACTCCAGATGCTTAACTCGTGGGCCACGAACCTTTTCAAAACTGCTTGCAAAATTGCACGCAATTTTCTCCCCAAGGAGACGGCGTCAAAACACCCTTCCCGTCCCCAGATTATCAAAGAGGTTCTGCCGACCACAGTCTTAGGGAGACTCAGTACGATTCCCAGAGGCTTGGGGGAGAGGGCTCATATGTCAAGGAGAACACAGCTGACACTTGGGGTTTACTCATCCCTAAGCTCCGGGACCACCCGGAGTCTCCGCGTCACCGAGAGCAAATCTGGGAGTCAAGATGCGATAAGGGCCAAGCGCGCGCGGACCTCGGGCTCCTCGCACCCTTTGCGCCTTCTGCCGGCACAAAAGACGCCCTTCGACAACGGCCCACCGCTCTGAGACCGACTCCTGGCCCCTCCGGCCTGCGCAGCCGGTTCACTGACGGTCTGGGCCGCCGGACACCCACCACAGGGGCCCGGGAAATCGCCGCTACCGCGGTGTCCGCACCGAGAACACCGAACTCGCTCCCAGACGCCACACAGCAGGCGAGGGGCGGGGCTCTCGGCCGCACCCCTTTGCCTTTTTCCCGCCTTCTTTGTTCCTCCCGGAGTTGCCATTGGTTGCTTGCTCTGGAGACCGGGCAAGCCGCGGGCCTTCGGAGAGACGCTATTGGGGCAAGTCTCTGTCAGTTAGTCAGTGGTCCGCTCACGATTGGTCCAGGAGCCGCCGGGGGTTTGAATCGTAGCCCCGGCCGGGGAGGGTTCTGCCAAAGTGCCACGTTGGGCCCGGCTGCGG
>NW_006198035.1:273250-277469 GCF_000334495.1 Tupaia belangeri chinensis
GGCGGAAAACCTAGTGGAGGAGTTTGAGGTGAAGGAGGACGAGCCGTGGTACGACCACCAGGACCTCCAGCAAGGTGAGGGCGAGGTCGCCCACGGCGGGCGGAGGCGGCGGCCTGGCGGGGAGGGTGCGGGTGCGAAACTGGTAAAAAGTTGCTTTTGCTCACCCGCATCCACGGCGCAGGTGTCGGGAGGGTCTTGAGGGCGAGGTCGCCCACGGCGGGCGGAGGCGGCGGCCTGGCGGGGAGGGTGCGGGTGCGAAACTGGTAAAAAGTTGCTTTTGCTCACCCGCATCCACGGCGCAGGTGTCGGGAGGGTCTCGCGCTCACCTAGCGGCGGGGGCGGCGCTGCCATGCCCGCCCATCCCGCCTGCGTGAAGCCACCGCGCGGGGCCCTCGGCCCTGCGGGTGCGCAGCGCTCATAGCCATCGTAGTGCGTGTCGGGGCTTACCCCGCGCCAGCCACGCTTTCAGGGCTTTCGTGCTTTAGTTGAGCTGGTCCTCACCGCGTTCCTCCGAGGCAGGGGTGCCGGCACCCACCGTAGGAGGCAGAGCAAAAAAAGCTGGCCCTTTAGCAGGCTGCTGACCCCGCCGCCTCCCTCTCTGCGAGCAATACTGCCTTTAAAGGCCAGCGCGGCGCGCGAGCCGCTGCGGTTGTGGCCGGAGTGCCGAGTCCCTGCGCTCGTTCATCCGCACATCTCTGAGAGTAACTTTTGTATCCCATTTTCCTGATGAGGAAAGCGGAGGCCAGAACGGTTACGTGGCTTGCTTAAATCCAAGTGCGAGAGCAAGAGTTTTTGAACCCACGCGGCGTAGTCGCTGCCCGAACTCCTGTCGTTTCCTTACCATTTCCTGTTGTTTTTCAGTGAAGTGTTTAACTGTTTAAAAAACAAGCAAACAGAAAATAGTGATTATGCATAGTTCACCAGATGTCAAGTGAAATGACTTGAGGGCACTCCTGCCTCTACCACTAACTTCAGTTTGCGCTCCAGCTTTCGATTAAAAACGGGGCTGCAAAGAAAAAAACAAGCAAAAAACAGGGCTGCTTCGGATTTCTTGCTGATGGTGTCTCCGTAGGGGGATGATAGAGCAGCCCTCGACTTGGACCCACGACACCCTCCCCTTTTTTGCTTATCAATAGCCAGAGCTTGCAATTGGAAGAACTTTTTATGTGCCAGACACTGATAGGCTCTCAACACCGATGCTCACTTAATCCTCCCCAAAACACTGTGTAGGTAGAAGTAGATACTGTTGGTGGGGGGAGGATTCCCTTTAAAACTAGGGAGCAAACATTCTTAACTACTATACCTAATACTGAATATTCAGGAGGGTTTTTTTTTTTTTTTCAGGCATCTGGTTTCTGCAGTTCTTTGTAAATCAATTATTTCAGCTCTACACTTTGTAGTGAAAATTAACATCTCATGTAGTTGAGTATTAAATGATCATGATGCTTGTTCATGGTAACTATTGAACTTGGCAGAGAAAAGAGGAACGTCAACTTCCATGACTTCATACTTGAAAAAGGAAAATAAAACAAGCACCTTTTTTGGGAAAGGTGATTTCTTAAATTTATATGAATCCCTTAGACCAAAGTCATTCATGTTGTGCTGATAGAGTTTAAGCTGTTGAGCAGTTACAGTGCAGTATTTGCCATCATGTTCTCTTTATCTAAAGAGAAATTTGCCATACATTTTAACAAACCTGTTTTTGGATTTCCCCATAAGGATTGATGGCCTAGTTTGATACTTTCTCCAAGATTAATGAGGCAACCTCCATGCAATCACAATGTTTAAGTTAAGCAGTCTGTATAACCAAAGCTAAATATTTTTCTCTCCTGTATTTAAATAGCATAAATCTTTAAGGGCATAGAAGGCCATGCTGTCTTTTTGTGTCTAGCATTTAGTGTAATATTTGGCACATAATAGAAGCTCAATTTTCATATTTGTTGAACAGATCTGAAGCGCTCTCACAGGATTACTGTTTTGCATGGCTGTGGTCCACACTGAACTCTCCTCCTGTGGGAGGGTGTTAGGAACAACCAATTGTAATATTTCCGTCTACTGAGAAGCAAATGCAACATCCTGGAGTTACATGTGGAAATTCTCTTTAACCTCTGGCCAAAAGGAAGTCATTAGATCTTTAAGTTTAACAAACGTTAGACATAGGTCTGGACCTCTTTACTGCTAATTTGCATTTGGAATGTGTCCTATGCTTTTCAAAGGTCTCTTCATTATCGCAGTGGACTTTGACATCACCCTCTGTGTCATAACCAGTGATGTGGGGTAGGAATAAAAGATGTGAAGTTCTAACAATCATAACTTGTGAATATGATCTCTAGAAGAATAAAGGCTGTAGTGTGAATAAAAGGGTATCTTTTCCCAGGGACAAGCAGTTGGCGTAATGGCTATGTTGCTGGACTCCCACATAGTCGACCACAGTTCAAGTCCCGGACCTGGTGGCTTAAACTCACACCGGGCGCATGTGCGTGCATGCCCAAGATCCCGAGAGGAGAATGAAGGAGAAGGGATTGTGGCGTGGCCATCCTCCCTGGGGGTTGGTTTCTTGCTTTCTGTCTCTCTGTCTCTCTTTGTCTTCATGGCAAGCACACGTGCCCTATACCAAAAAAAAAAAAAAAAAAAACTTCTCCAAAAACAAAACAAAAGGATATCTATCTGTTGCCAGTTTTGCTAAATTTTATGTTAAAGAACTCATAAATTTTAACAGTTGTTCATTTCTCAGAAGTTCATTATCTGTGCCAGGTAGACATAGGTACTGTGACCAGCCACCACATTAGACTATGTGATAGCATACACAGGATTCCATCTGGAGTAGGTGTTCAAGCAAATCTATTTACTGGAGAGGCCTGGAAATGCTACTTCAAAGCATGTGCCCACCACGGTGCCTGGCACTTGGGTCCTCGGCAGATAGTCACTTCTGGATAAAGTTTAGGAGCAGCTCTGTCCCCTTAAACATAGCGGCAAGTCAAGTGGGATTTTATTGTATAGACCTCTGTCTGTTTTTAACATCCTCAGATTAACTGAACAAGGCTTGTCAGGGGAGATCTGCTTAGCAGAACTTTTAAAGATCTTGTTCTTAAAGTCTTAATGACAACATTTTTCTCCATTAGGAGTAGAAGCTATTATCTAAGTAAACTGAGTCTTTGTATTAAATTTTCCTTTTTAAGTTAATATTGCTTGGATAATTCTAACCTCAGTGGACCATGGTCTACTGTTCATACCTTATTAGAAGCATATAAAGCTGAGTACAGGCAGAGGGGAACCCTTTGCTTTTACAAAACACTTTGAAGAAGACGCTGTCTTTTGTCAGAGGCCCGAGTTGGCACAGTAGGAATACTGACAATAATCTCTGTGGGTAAGATCTTTTCTGGGACAGCAGGAGTCTACTGTGCAGGTAATGATGGTGCTTGCTTTGAAATGTGCCCCTGAGAACAAGGTGGAAAGACTTCAGAGACTGGATTTTCTTTTAGACCAGCTGCCATTATAATTGTTGCTTGGTGAGCTATGCACGCTTAGAATAAGGATTCAGGTTTCTACTCTCTGGATGAGCTAATGAAATCTTAGTTTAAAAATAAACCCTAAAATTTCAGGACAAGTATGTTTTCCTCCTGTACAGCTAATTTGCTGAATCACTGTTTGGAGGGTCATTAAAACTGACACCATCATTTTTCGTGATGTTTATATTCAAGTTTTCTGCTTTCTCAATTATAGTAACGTTGGCAACAGGAATTAAACAGAATCGTCACCAAATGACGCATTTGACTTTGTTATAGGAAAAGCCTTCAGCCATAATATTACTGAATTACTGCAACAGACTGTTGCTTCCATGGGAATACTTTGTTGTCCTCATTTTATTATTATTAAGTTCAAGTAAAATGGAAAAAATATAATGACAGTGGGACTTAAGATTTAAAACTTCTGGAAGAATGTCCTAAAAAAAAAAATCACTTGACTGTTAGTGCTAATTTTTCACCTAAGGGCTAGGGCTGAATGGCACTCTCTGTTTAAAGCTAACAGTTTATACCATTAAAAGTGAATTTTATTAGCTACAAAAATGGATCCGTGAAAAAAAATTAGGCATATGAAGATATTGATGAACTTCAGTTCTTTTTTTTTTTTTTTTGGAGAGATTTTCACTGTAGGGCGCATGCACTCGCCAGACAGACAGAGAGAGACATAGAGACAGAAAGCGAGAAATCACCCCCCA
>NW_006198035.1:278124-290272 GCF_000334495.1 Tupaia belangeri chinensis
CCGCAATCCCTTCTCCTCCATTCTCCTCTCGGGATCTTAGGCACGCACGCACACGCGCCCAGCGTGAGTTTTAAGCCACCGGGTCTGGGACATGAACCGCGGTCGACTACGTGGGAGTCCAGCGACATAGCCATTACACTAACTGCTGGTTCCCATGAACTTCAGTTCTTAAGCCTGCAGTAAGTCTGGTATTTTTTTGGCTGCCTAAGCCAGGCTAGTTGAAGAGGATTTAAAAATGATTACCTCTCGGGACCAGCAGTTAGCGTAATGGCTATGTCGTTGGACTCCCACATAGTCGACCGCGGTTCGAGTCTTGGACCCGGTGGCTTAAACTCACGCCAGGCGCGTGTGCATGCGTGCCCAAGATCCCGAGAAGAGAAAGGAGAAGGAATTGCAGCATGGCCATCCCCCCTGGGGGGAGTGATTTCTCACTTTCTGTCTCCCTGTCTCTCTCTGTCTGGCCAGCGCACATGCCCTATAGCGAAAACCTCTCCAAAAAAAAAAAAAAAAAAATGATTACCTCTTGAGGCCTGCAGGTGCTGTTGGTGGTGGTTAAAGCCCTGGACTCCCACATAGCTGGTTGTGGAGTTGAGTCCGGACCTGGTGGTTTGCTTTCTCACTTTCCCTTTCTCTCTCTCTAGTCAAATTAAAAAATAATATTAACAAATAAAATTAAGTAAATCTCAAAAAAAAAAGAAAAAGACAGCCTCTTAATGAAAATCCTTATTATGAAATAGAAATGAATAGATGTGTAAGGCTTTAAAACTGTATTGTTTTCTTTTGTGTCTTAATTAAAAATACAAATAAAGGACATTCAGTATTCTCCTATTCTCTCCACTAATTTAAAAACCTTCTTGGGCTTACTGCCAGCTTTGGGCTTCTTTTGGTTATGGAAGCCAGATGCTACACAACAGGAAATGAACTTTTTTAAAGACCAAAAAATGTCCGTTGTCTTTAAACTGAGAAGTGAAGTAATATCCTGTTATACAGTGTGACTTTACAGGCGCTCTCTTGTAGTTGAGACTTGACTTGCTAAAATCTATCCTAAACATCTTATGAAATATTTAGGAGACTGAGACTTCAGGTTACTGAAACAGGTTAGGGTTTTATTTAACTGGAAATGAGGATTGAGATAAGGACAGGTCTCAAATTCTTTTTTGTTAGCTGTTTACTGAAAGGTGCTATACTTGGCATCTCTTTCTGTAGCAGCAGGACCAAGAACGATGTTCCTGGCTGCTCTTGGGTTGACGGAAAAGTCATGACATGTTTTTCTATGCAAAAATGCATCATGACTTTTCCAACAACCCAGTATTAAGTAGCATAAGTAGTTTCATCATTGAATGAAAGTGGTCTCAAGTCAGTCAATTCTGGAAGGGGTTTCAGCTCAGGTTTTCACTAGTTAATATTTTTGGTGAGTCTCTGATTTTTTCCCAATTAGAAATTACTCACCACTTTACAACAGGCCAGAAGAGAGACTTAAATTAATATCTGAGTAATGTTTTTATGCTTCATCTTTAATACAGTGTGGTGGCTGCGTGTCGGTATATACACATTACACATCCAGTAAGTACAAAATAAACATTTCTAGAACATCTTTAGGCATACGTAGTTCCCTCGCTCATTTGGTGAAAACAAGATATTAACCTGCCTGCGACTGTATGTGCTTCCCCTGGCAGGGCCGGCAATAAAAGCCCAAATAATTGCACTCTTGTTTCTCACCGCCGTCTGTGAAAACAAGTGGGAAAGATTAAGTAGCTCAACTAGGGAAGTTTGTATTCTTTCCCTTTATACCAAAGAAGCATGTGGACATCCCTGTGATGTTTAAAATATTCAGATGCAGATAATAGTCATGATGAGAGTAAGAACTAGGACCTGTTGACTTTGTAGTCTTGCCTGTGACTCAACAGGTAGATTTAATCAGGTGAGCAGCTTTGTGTTACAGTTTATCTCATGTGGGACACTGGGCCAAATGCCTCATAAAGACAGAAAGGTTCATCTCTCTTTCTTTTTAAGAGAGTTTTTTTGCTATAGGGCACGTGCACTCACTGGAAAGAAGAGAGACTGAAAGTGAGAAATACCTGCTTGGGGCGGTGGGGGGGAGGAATGGCCATGCCACAGTCCCTTCTCCATTCTCATCTTGGAATCTTGGGCACACGCACATGTGCCCGGTGTGAATTTAAGTCACCCGGTCTGGGACTCAAACCTCGGTTGATTATGTGGGAGTCCAGTGAGGTAACTACTATGTCATTTGCTGATCCCTAAAGGTTAATATCTCTTGAATGCTTTGAGCTGTTTGTAAAGAATGTGTCATGTGAATATAAAATGTTCTTTTTTTTGGAGAGGTTTTTCGCTATAGGGCATGTGCGCTCGCCAGACAGACAAAGAGAGACATAGAGACAGAAAGCGAGAAATCACCCCCCAGGGGAAATGGTCACGCCGCAATCCCTTCTCCTCCATTCTCCTCTCGGGATCTTGGGCACGCACGCACACGCGCCTGGCGTGAGTTTTAAGCCACCGGGTCCGGGACGCGAACCACGGTCGACTACGTGGGAGTCCAGCGACATAGCCATTATGCTAACTGCTGGTTCCCAGAATATAAAATGTTCTATCAGACTTGTTAACTAAGTCTTACTGTAACAGTAATAGTCTTTTATTTATTTATTTTTTTTTTGAGAGGTTTTTGCTATAGGGCGCATGCGCTCACCACGGACAAGAGACAGAGAGATAGAAAGCAAAAAATCACCCCCCAGGGGGATGGTCATGCTGCAGTTCCTTCTCCTACATTCTCCTCTAGGGATATTGGGCACACACGCACGCACGCACGCACATACACACGCTCTGAGTGAGTTTAAGCCACCAGGTCCGGGACTTGAACCACGGTTGACTACATGGGAGTCCAGTAATGTAGCTATTATGCCAACTGCTGGTCCCAGTACTAGTCATTGTTAATAAAGATGTCAGAAGAGAGTGTATTTTAGCACCAATCTACTATGTACTGCTTAATTTAAAATGGCTGTAAAATGAACTGTTCTGCTGTGTAATAGGTTTTACCTCTTTATTTTTTTCCTAATGAGTGGAAACAAACCAAATAAAATAATAATTATACACTTGAATGTGCAATACCAGGTAATAAAAGGTGGTGTTTTTATGTTACCAAGTTAAGTTTACTGTCAGTAGTAATGGATAAAATGTCAAATCTTATTTGTCAACCTCTAAAAATTATGTTTTAAAATCATATCTACTGAGGTTCGCTGTTGTCATGATACTTTTCCAGAATACTTTAATGCCATTAGCTGAAATGACTTTCCATTGGACCTAGAATAAAATTAAGAATTTCTCAGCCATGGCCTATAAAATCCTGTATGGCCGGACCCCTGCCTGCCTTTCCCACTTTATCCCAGGCTGCTCTCTATTCATGCCTCTTTCATACTGGCTACTCGTCAGGCTCCAGAATATCCAACTCCCCTGATTCTTACATGCTGACTTCCTCACCCTTCAAGGTTTAGATAAAATGTCTCCTCAGAGAGACCCTTTTGTCATTATCACCAAATCCAAGTTTTTCCCTTTGTTCTCTTTTTTTCATTTTGAAGATTTATTTATTTAATTCCATTTGTTATTCGTTTTTTAATTTTACTAGAGAGAGACAGAGAGAGAGAGAAAAAGGAAAAAAGAAAAAGCAAGCCACCAGGTCTGAGTCTCGAACCCAGGTCAGCCACGTGGGAATCCAGTACCTTTAACCACCATGCCACCTGCCATCCCCCTTCTCTTTTACACTGTATATATCAACAAGTCCTTTTGGCTTTATTTTCAAAACATACCAGAATCCTGCCCCTCCCATGTACCATCTCTGCCAGGCTCGTCCAAACCACCTTCATCTCTCACCCAGATGACTGTAGTATCTTTCTCACTACTCTGCTAGCGCCTGTGTCCCTTTCCATCTATCAATATTTACGCAGTGGCCAGAGTAATCCTGTCTAGCCTCCACTGGGTTCCATCTTAGTCAGGGTACAAGCCAAAATCTTGACCTCCTTATTTAGCCTGTACCCCAGTTGGCCAACCGTGAAGCCTGTCTGATTTGACCCCTGGACTCCTCATAAGCCTCCGCTTCGCCCACGTGAGCGCAGCACATTCTACTGCACAGAACCTTCGTAATTGCTCTGGCCATGCTTCCTCTCAGAGTCTTTGCACTTGTTTTTGCCTCTGCCTGGAATGCTCTTCCCCTTGGAAGATCTACATGGGTCCTTGCTTGGTTCCTTGGCATCTCAATTCTAACATCTCCTTGTCACATGTACATAAATTTCAACCTTCCACTTCCACACTCTTCCTATAACCTTTCCTTGTTATATTTTTTTCTCTTTAGCACTTACTGCTGTCTATCATAAATATATAATAGCTATAATATTATGAATATAGTTCTCTTGGGGAAAATCCACACTCTTCCTATACGCTTTCCTTGTTTCTTTAGCTAAAGAGAAAAAAATAAAACAAGGAATGGGTATAGGAAGAGTGTGGATGGTTTTCCCAACAGAATATAAGCTCCATGGGAGCAGGGAGATTTTAAATCTGAAGTCCTTCTCGTCCTCAGTGCCTAGAATAGTACCTGGTATTGTTGAGTACATGCATACATGTGTGAGTGGTATGTATCACATTTTATAAGCTTAGTTACATATTTCCTGTCTGGCTTCCCCTGTTAATCTTGGAATGTCAGCAAAGCAGGAACTTCATTTATTCACTGTTCTATTATCAAAGCTTAGCATAGTGCTTGGCAACAGACATTTTCATTTGTGATCAATGAATACTAGTAAAACTTTGCCTGGGTATTGCAGCTTAGTTTGTAAAGTGCTTCCTGTGTATTATTCTATTTGATTTTCACAGTCTTATAGTGACAGAACATTTCATTTCTCCAAACAAGAATACTTTAGTATTCAGGGACTTTTAAAGTCATCATTTTAAAAGTACTCTGGTAAATGGGCTCAGAACTGGACCTCAGAGATTCCTATTCAGAATTCAGTGCATTTCCCACTATTTCAAAGGACTGCTCCATGGGACTGGTGGGTGGTATAGTGGTTAAGGTGCTGGACTTCCCTCATGGCTGACCATGGTTTGGGTCCCAGACCTGGCAGCTTGCTTTCTCACTACTACCCCCATTCCTGGTCAAATTTAAAAAATAATAATGATGAGGCCAGCAGGTGGCATGGTGGTTAAGGGCGCTAGATTCCCACATGGCTGACTGTGGTTCAAGTCCCGGATATGGAGGTTTGCTTTCTTACTTTTCTTCTCACTTGCTCTCTCTCTCTCTCTCTCTCTCTCTCTCTGTGTCTTTCTTTGGAAACATTAAAATAATAATAAATAAGGTTAAATAATCCTTACAAAAAATAATAATGATGTATACAATTAAATTGAATTTTCTTTTTTTAAAAAAGGGCTGTTCTGTAAAAGTAGGTACATAAGTATTTACATAAATATTTCAGTCACCTCTGTTACAAATAGTGTCCTTTTTTGTATTTTGTATTGGTCAAGGTTATCAGAGAAATAGAACCAATGAGATGTGTGTGTGTGTGTATTTAAAATGTATTATGGGAATTATCTCACTTGATTATAAGGCAGAGAAGTCCCACAATAGGCTGTCTGCAAGCTAGAGAAACGGCAGGAAGACTGAGAAGCTAAGAAGCTGGTACAGCTCCAAGTCCAAGGCCAAAGGTCTGAGCACCTTTATAGAATAAAGAAGTTGAAAAACTGGGAGCCTGGTTGGAGGGCCACAGGGACCAAGTGCCAGCAGGAACTGAATGCGGCCAAGGACCAACTTGCGGGTCAGGAATGGAGCAGGTAGAGGTGCAGGCAGCAGTGGTGGAAGACACAGCACACTCTGAAAGAAGGGTGCAGAGAGGAGGCAGAATCTCCCACTTCCTGTTTGTCCCTCTCATGCCTCCAGCTGACTGGATGGTACCTGCCAACAGTGAACATAGGCCTTCCTCTCTGTCCACTGACTCACACACCAAAGTTGTCCAACATTCTCACTTACAAACCCCGGAACAAGCAAATCCCGTAGTCCAGTCCAGGTGACACTCCAAAATTAACCAGTACAGTATTGTTATTAAATTTTCACTTCTGGGATTGTATCTAATAAAGATAAATCTTATCTTATGTGCATATATGCCTAAGAAGAGAGTTAAAAATGATATTTAAAATAAAAGTTCTGTGCTAAGTGGAAATGTGAGCTACTAACATATAATTACCTCAAAAACCATAATTGCTACTTGGCTTGTCTAGTTTGCTCATCTTGGAGTAGGACATAAAGACAAGTAGAAAAAAAAAATAGAAAGACCTGGAGCAGTGTTCTTAGTACTAATATATCTTTCTTTTTCTTGACGTCCCCTTGGAGCTCAGGATATATGACAACATGCACTGACAGTTGTATTCACAGCAGCTAGATTCTAGGGAACTTCAGAGAGTAATGAAAAATCTGCCCATACTGGGGACCAGCAGGTGGCATGATGGTTAAGGCACCAGACACTCCCACATGGCTGACCACAGTTCGAGTCCCAGACCTGGTGGCTTGCTTTCTCTCTCTCTCTCTCTGGTCAAATTAAAATAAATGGATGAATAAATAAAATTAAATAAATACTAATTTAAAAATCTGCCTGTACTTTGGTTCAAGGGTCTTTAAACAGAAGTAAACTGTCAAGACATTCAATTCCATAAGCAAATAATTTTGATTTTAGGAATCACAATGCTGAATGATCACTCCTGAACTAATGTCTATGTCTTCATAAATAGATTATGATTTTTTTATATCTTATGGGTTAGGATACATAAGAGAATATTTTACCTACCAGAGGCCCTAGTTCAACTGAATTTTAAGTAAAATTCAAGTTTCTTTCTGTGCATTCTACCTGTTATTGGGATCTGATTTAAACTATGTGTCAGGATTTGTTTGTTGTTTTTGTTTTTCTTTCTTTTTTGGGGGGGAGAGAGGGTTTTTTTGCCATAGGGTGCGTGCACTCGCCAAAATAAATGGATGAATAAATAAAATTAAATAAATACTAATTTAAAAATCTGCCTGTACTTTGGTTCAAGGGTCTTTAAACAGAAGTAAACTGTCAAGACATTCAATTCCATAAGCAAATAATTTTGATTTTAGGAATCACAATGCTGAATGATCACTCCTGAACTAATGTCTATGTCTTCATAAATAGATTATGATTTTTTTATATCTTATGGGTTAGGATACATAAGAGAATATTTTACCTACCAGAGGCCCTAGTTCAACTGAATTTTAAGTAAAATTCAAGTTTCTTTCTGTGCATTCTACCTGTTATTGGGATCTGATTTAAACTATGTGTCAGGATTTGTTTGTTGTTTTTGTTTTTCTTTCTTTTTTGGGGGGGAGAGAGGGTTTTTTTGCCATAGGGTGCGTGCACTCGCCAAACAGAGAGAGACAGAGAAACAGAAGGCGAGAAATCACCCCCCAGGGGAAATGGCCACGCCACAATCCCTTCTCCTCTGTTCTCCTCTCAGGATCTTGGGCACACACGCACGTGTGCCCAGCGTGAGTTTTAAGCCACCGGGTCCGGGATGCGAACTGCGGTCGACTACATGGGAGTCCAGAGACATAGCCATTACGCTAACTGCTGGTCCCAGGATTTGTTTATTGTTGTTTTAAGAACTGGGTGATAGGGGCCGGGCCAGCAGGTGGTGTTATGGTTAGGGTACTGGACTCCCACATGGCCGACCATGGTAACTTGGACCTGGTAACTTGCTTTCTCACTTTTTCTCTCTCTTTCTCTCTCAGTCTCACTCTGGTCACATTTTAAAAATAAAAATAAATAATAATGAATAAAATAAATACATGTATTTTAAACTGGGTTATATAAAATGTTAAAGTGAGATCACTTGTATTAATCTAAGATTCTTTGTTGTGCCAGATCTCCAACTTGCTGCTGAGCTTGGGAAGACATTACTGGATCGGAACACAGAGTTAGAGGATTCTCTTCAGCAGATGTACACAACCAATCAGGAACAACTACAGGAAATTGAAGTAATGTACTCAGTGGGAAAGTTACACTTTGAGTTGTGACATGTTGCTGTTGCACCACTCATACACTACTAAAATAACACTTGTAACTAGAAGCGCATTTAATTTCTAACACAGGGTTTTTTTGAGAATAAGAACCATCAGAAAGATGAGGAAGTTGGTTTCTACTTTCTATAGGCTTTCCCAACACCTAAGTGATGAGAGTTCTCTTTACCCTTGGTGAAGTGTACTAGAAGTCAGCAGTCCAGTATTCACTAGCCTCTGAATTAAAATGAAACAACGGGCCTAGCCTGGTGGTGCAGTCAGTAGCAAACTGAACTGCTGTGTTAGAAGCCACATGGCCCACCACCAGTTTGGATCCCCATTTTAGCATTAATTTGACAGGCATTTGAGTGCAAGCCCAAGATCCTGATGTGCTGGAGGGCTAGAGACAGATACAGTGTGACCAGACCCGTTGAGGATGCATTCCCCTCATCTCTTTCGTATGTGTGCACATGCTCTCATGAACAAAATTAAATTCAAGGGGCGGGGGCAGGTGGCATGGTGGTTGGGGCGCTGGACTCCCACATGGCAGACCACACTTCAAGTCCCACACTTTGAGGCTTGCTTTCTCTCTTTCCCCGATCCTCTTTGTCTCTCTCAGGTCAAATTTAAAATAATAATAATAATTAAGGTGGAACAGATATGTCTTTTAAAAAAATTAAATTCAAAACTTAAAAGAAATGGAGCCAGAGGCCACCAGGTGACGTGATAGTTAAGGTGCTAGACTCCCACATGGCTGACTGCAGTTCGAGTCCTAGATCTGGCGGCTTGAAAATCACACCAGGCACATGTACGTGTGAGTCCAGAATCCCAGGAGGAAAAGGGATTGTGGCATGACCATCCCACTGGGGGAGTGATTTCTCACTTTCCGTTTCTCTTTGTCTCTCCCATGAATGCATGCACCCTAAGGCAGAAACCTAAAAAATAGAATGGGGGGACAGCGGTAAGCCAGTGGCAGTGGTTAAGGCACTGGATCCCACAGGTTGACTCTGTGGTTCAAGACTCAGACCTTGTTACCGAACTCAAATCAGGTTCGCTCGCCCAAGTGCTATAAAACTAAACCATAGGCACACGGTGTGACGAAGGAAAGTACAGCTTTATTGCAAAGCGCAAAGCAAGGAGAGCAGGCAGCTCATGCTGAAAAGACCCGGTCTCCCCAAGATGTTCCTCACATGCGTTTTTAAGGGCAAAATTAGGGGTAGAGGTTCCAGGTGCACGATTAGTTCAGTGATTGGTTTAAGAGGGTGTGATCATCTCTTCCGCATTCTTGATCAGTGAGGCCTTAGATGATCAATGTTCTGTTCTGGGAGGGGGTGGTCATCAGGTCTTTGGTGCATTTCAGCCTGGAGGTGATGTGGTCAATGATCATTGTCCTACAAGATATGTGTTACACAAAACTTCTACATCTTAATTCCTACAGTTAGGAAACTGATTTCTTTGACAAAGAGGAAAGTTACAAGCTTCTTTTTAGTACATTAAAGTGACAGATAGTTTTTAGATAAATGTCATCTATTACTACAGGAAGGTGTGGTTTACTGTAAGCTAGGGTATACATTCAAATAATTATCTCAGGGAGGGAGTGGGTGTAGTCAGGGTCAAGAGACTTGAATGTAACATCTACATTTAAATGGACCTCTTGTCAGTCAATCTGGATAGATACTTTTAGTTCTAATCAGTTTTCATTTGGGGAACTTACACTTTCTTCTACAAAAAATAATAATAGAAAAGAAACTGAAGGTTCACTCCTTTTAGAGGGTCACAGCTCGGTTTCAACCTGGCAGCTTGAAAATCACACCAGACACATGTGTGTTCATGCCCACAATCCCAAAAAGGAGACTTTGGTGTGTCCTGGGTGCGATTTCTCACTTTCTGTCTCTGGCAAGCACACATGCCTAATAGCAAAAAACCCACTTCTATAATTTGTTGAAGGTATAGCTTGTAATGATATTGAAGTTGCTTGGTACCATTTTAGCACATTCTACATCAAAAAGAACATAGAACATATTATACCATAAGTTGAATTTAATGACTCACTGAATTTGCCAGAAACCTAAAAATGCAAAAAAAAAAAAAAACAACCCAGGCATCTTAGAACTGTTAAACTGGTCAAATGTTAAATGTTAAAGAATTCTTTCCTACTTTGGTTTTTGCTTTATTTTGTTTTCTTTTTTTCAGGCAGGGTCTTACTGTGTGTCACAATCCATCTGTGTCAGCGTCCCAGGTAGCTGGGAGAACAGGTGTATAAAGCTTTGACTAGCTCTTAGGGTGGGCTGGAAATTGAACTCGATCCTCTCACATGGCCTCAGGCTGCCGAGTAGCAGTGTCTACCAGCACCTTCTATTGCAGCTGGGCCCCTGCTGTGTTTCTCAGACATAGTTTTCACCTCATTGGAAGATTTAATAGAACAGTTTAGACTGTCACATACTGTGACATACATTTATATTTGGATAGAAATATATTCTTTGTATTGTGTTGATGTTTCTTATAAAAATATCTGTAAATACTGTAATGCGTACTTGTTTTAGCATATCTCCTAAGTATACAAAAACTAAAGAAGTCTGAGGCCAGCTGGTAGCATGGTGGTTAAGGCAGTTGGATCCCACATGGCCAAATGTACACTTTGAGTCCCGGACTCTGCATCTTGAAAAATACATCAGGCACATGTTTGTGTGTGCCCAAAGTCCTAAAAAGAGGAAGAAATGGAGACGAGACTACAGTGTGATCATCCCCCTTGGAGGGTGCTTTCTTACCTTCTGTCTCGCTCAAGCTCTCTGGTGAGAGCAAAATTTTTTTAAAAAAAATAAAGGAAGTCCAAAGGAAAATAATGCCTTTTGGTTAGTGTAGGAGATTATAAACACAACTACTTTATGATCTAAGTTGTTGTCTTTCTTCTGTTGTTTTCTTTCCTGTGCTACTGAGGATGATAAGTCTGTTTAAAATGATCATCGGCTGGGACTGGGAGGTGGCATGGTGGTTAAGGGTCCTGGACTCCCACATGACTGACCGCAGTTGAGTTCCAAACCTGGCAGCTTACTTTGTCTCTCTGCCCTTCTCTGGTCAAATGAAAATAAATAGGTAAAATAAGTTTTAAAAAGTTAAATAAAATAATTCTTTAAAAAAAAAAAGATCGGCTTTCTGAACGAATTTAAAAATCTTTGAGATTCTTTAAATTTGCAAATAATACTCTACCATCTGATGACCTCCATAAGATGTTAGAAAACATAATGGAAAAAGAAGTATCAAGTTCAGACCTTGATGATTTGATAAACGTAAAATTAACTACATGTATAAAACTGTTCAAACAAATTAAGCCTGGACTACTTCCTGAAACATTTTTATGAGTGTCTTGTTTGTGTGATAGAACATGGTTCTACTGGTTCACAGATCCCAGCATTACAGAATTCAGCAGTTTACTCCTTATTCCAAGCTGGGTTTTGGACCAGCCCCATAGCACAGCAGTAATAACTAGATGGAGGGAGCCAGATCCCGCATGGCTGGCTGTAAGATTGTGGTTCAGATCCTGGCCCCTGTGGCTTGAAAACATACCAGGCATGTGCACTTGTGCCAAGGATTCTGACAGGAAAGAGGAATAGCGGAGGGGATTGCAGTGCAGCCAGCCCCATTAGAGGGACTCAAGTGCGTGCTTGCCCACTTCTGGCCTGTTCTTGCTGGCATTACAAAAAAAAAAAGAAAAGAAAACTGAATTTTGACTAAACAAGCACTCTCTTGATTTTTTTCCCTCCATTACAGTTGACTTTCTTCTTTTATAAGCATTTCATGAAGTCATGAAAATAAATCGGGATGGGATGAAATGGGGAGATGAGCTGGCAGCACTGGCTCAGCCCACTGACAGAAGACCCCCCAGACTGGCTGTACAGCCTGCTCATTAATTTGGGTGCCTGGTAGACTACACATCACAACGCCTCTAAGGTCTTTCTCCAAGAGTCTCTAACAAAGAATGCCTGATGTTCTTCACCACCACCACCCCCGCCCCCGCCCACCAGAGGTTTTTGCTGTAGGGCGCATGCACTCACCAGAAAGACAGAGAGAGACAGAGAGATAGAAAGCAAG
>NW_006198035.1:290322-316087 GCF_000334495.1 Tupaia belangeri chinensis
CCCCTTTCTCCTCTCGGGATCATGGGCACACATGCCCGGCGGGAGTTTAAGCCACCGGGTCTGGGACTCGAGCCGCGGTCGGCTACATGGGAGTTCAGTGACATAGCCATTACGCTAACTACTGGTCCCAATGCCTGATGTTCTTGGAAAGTAACCAGGCAGCCAAAGAGCCTCATTCTGTACTACGGGAGGACCCATGCATTAGATGCCTTTTATCACGGTAGCCTCCTCCAAACTTCGTAAGGGTTCTTTCGAAAGCTTAGTTTGGACCATAGTTCAAATTTTTTTCTCTTAAAACTTTCTACTGAAATACATGTACAGGAAACAGTACACATCCTAAGTGTATAGTCTGATAAA
The DNA here is from genome assembly GCF_000334495.1 of Tupaia belangeri chinensis. Lineage (NCBI taxonomy): Eukaryota > Metazoa > Chordata > Mammalia > Scandentia > Tupaiidae > Tupaia > Tupaia belangeri. The sequence goes on from NW_006198035.1 coordinate 290,680, forward strand.
TTTTCATGAAGTAAACATACCCATGTAACCAACACCCAGATAAGGAGAACGTTATCAGCCTGTCCAGTCACTACCTCCACTGACCAGCTTTCTAAGTCTAACGCCCTAGATTAGCTTAGCCTGTTTTTATTCTTTTTTAATTTTTTGGGAGAAGTTTTGTTGTAGGGTGCATGTGCTCACCAGAAAGACAGAGACAGACAGAGAGACAGAAAGTGAGAAATCACCCCCTAGTGACGGATGACTATGCTGCATTCCCTTCTCCTCCATTCTCCTCTTGGGATCTTGGGCACGCATGCACATGCACACACACCCGGTGTGAGTTTAAGCCACCAGGTCCAGGACTCCAACCAAGGTCAACTACGTGGGAGTCTAGTGACATAGCCATTACACCAATGACTGGTCCATAGCTTAGCCTGTTTTTTTTTTTTTTTGAAGAGGTTTTGGGAGCCAGCAGTTGGAGTAATGGCTATGTCGCTGGGTTCCCACGTAGTCGACCACGGTTCGCGTCCCGGACCCGGTGGCTTAGAACTCACGCCGGGCGCGTGTGCGTGCGCGCCCAAGATCCCAAGAGGAGAATGGAGGTGAAGGGATTGCGGCATGACCATCCCTCCTGGGGAGTGATTTCTCGCTTTCTGTCTCTATGTCTCTCTGTCTGTGGCGAGTGCACTCGCCCTATAGCAAAAAAAAAAAAAAGCTTCCAAAAAAAAAAAAAAAAGTTTTTGAAAAAGGGGCGGCTGGCGCAGAGACAGAGAGACAGAAAGTGAGAAATCACCCCCCAGGTGGGATGGCCACGCTGCAATCCCTTCTCCTCCATTCTTCTCTTGGGACTTTGGGCATGCACACACATGCACCCAGTGTGAGTTCTAAGCCACCGGGTCCGGGACATGAACCGCGGTCGACTACACAGGAGTCCAGCGACATAGCCATTACGCTAACTGCTGGTCCCGTAGCTTAGCCTGTTTTTAAACTTTACATGAATAGAATAACTTGTTTATGGTTTTTGTTTTGTTTTGTTTTTAGGTTTTTGCTATAAGGCATATGTGCTTGCCAGAGAGAGAGAGTGGGAAAGTGAGAAATCATCCCCCTTGGAGAATGGCCACCCACAGTTCTTTCTCCTCCTGGAATTGTGGACACACACACACACACACACACACACACACACACACATGCCTGGCATGATTTTTAAGCTGCCAGGATCAGGGCTCAAACTGAGAGGCCATGTGGAAGTCCAGCACCTTAACCACTACTCCACCTGCTGCCCTCTGTTTGTTTGTTTGTTTTTAAATTATTTAATTTTATTTATTCATTCATTTATTTTAATTTGACCAGATACACAAACACACACACACAGAAAGCAAGCCTCCAGGTCCAGTACTTGAACTGTAGTCGGCCATGTGGGAATGTCCAGCACCCTATACACCATGCCATCTGCTGGTCCCCATTTGTTTGTTTTAAACTAACTTTTTCCTCTCTGTTGTTTAGGTTTTTGCTATAGGGTACATGTGCTTGTCAGGGAGACAGAGACAGAGAGGAAAAGTGAGAAATCATCCCCACAGGGGATGGACATGCCACAATCACTTCTCTATTTTCCACTTGCGATTTTGGGCAAGCATGCATACATGTCTGGTCTGATTTTCAAGTTGCCAGGTCTTGGACTCGAACCATGATTTGACTGTAGGAGTCCAGTGCCTTCACCACCATGCCACCTGCTGGCCTCTCAAACTAACAGAGTTTTTACTGGGAGTTTTCCTGATTAGAAAAATAATACGTGATTACTTCTTAAATTTAGAATCATATATATGTATAGCAATTTTTTTTTTTTAATTTGCCAGAAGGTATATGCACTGGCCAAAGAGAGAAAGAGGGAAAGAACACACCCCACCTCAGGCCCAGTCATGCTTCTCCATTTCTTTCTTCTGTCACCCCTGAGTCCACCGCCCTCCATTTTGCTGAAAATGTCTCCCTTTCCCCATTTGAAATGTCAGTCTGAGTCATTTGAGGCTATGTATCAAAGATTCTGAATTGAGAAAAACAGCACTTAAAGTGTATCTATAGGGGACCAACAGGTGGCATGGTGGTTAAGGCACTGGACACTCCCACATGGCTGACCACAGTTTGCATCCTGGATCTGGGTGACTTGCTTTCCCACTTTCCCTTTGTGTGTATGTGTTTGTGTGTGTGTGTATGTGGTCAAATTAAAATAAATGAATAAATAAAATTGAAAAGATAATTCTTAAAAAAAAAATAAAAAGCATATCTATACCTTGAGGTGAATAGTAAGAAATAAGTGGGACCAGCAGTTAGCATAATAGCTATGTCACTGGACTCCCATGTAGTCAGCTGCGGTTCGAGTCCCAGACCTGGTGGCTTAAACTCACATAGGGCGCGTGTGTGTGCCCAAGATCCCGAGAGGAGAATAGAGGAGAAGGGATTGCGGCGTGGCCATCCCCCCGGGGGGTGATTTCTCGCTTTCTGTCTCTCTGTCTCTTTCTGTCTTTCTGGGGAGTGCACACGCCCTATAGCAAAATCCTCTCCAAAAAAAGTAAGAAATAAGTTAACCCACTTCCTCCTAGAGGCAGGAAAAAATTGATAATTTGAAGTTTTCTAGTTCTGTGGTTTGGAGTTTTACAAGCCTAAAAGCATACTTAGATGTCTGTCTTTATAGTGGTACATGCTTAGAGATCTAACAATATTTTCTTTTAAGTTGCTAATCAGTTTAGTCATACTTCTTTGTCGGTAACATAACTGATTCTGGGAGAAGTGAAGGGCTTTTCTGATTAGTTTTGATTTAATATAATAAGATTAAACTCCTACCGTGTGAAGACAAGCTCCTTACCATTCTTTTGATTGTCCTTAAAGCCAAGTCCTCTAAAACCAGAATACCACAAGTTCTTAAATGATTTCATTTTTTTTTTTTTCCAAGTTTCTTCATGGGCAAGAAAGAGAGTACCCGGGGGTGGGGAAGAGTCTTAATGATGATTTACCCCAACTGTCAGTCAGCCCAGGGTCATGGACACAAATGTGCACAGCCTACTCAGGGTTGTTTCCAGACTTGAACCAGCAACCTTCCCTGTGAGATTGCCTCACAAGGATGGCGTTTTACCTCTGTGGCACTGTCTGGCTCCTAGTTCCATCCTGTTTTCGATCACAGGTTTATATATATATGTATATTTTTTCTTCTTTTTTTTTTTTGTGGAGAGGTTTTCACTACAGGGCGCGTGCGCTCGCCAGACAGAGACAGAGAGACAGAAAGCGAGAAATCACCCCCCCCCCAGGGGGGATGGCCACGCCGCAATCCCTTCTCCTCCATTCTCCTCTCAGGATCTTGGGCACACACACACACATGCGCCCAGCGTGAGTTTTAATCCACCGGGTCCGGGACGCGAACCATAGTCGACTACGTGGGAGTCCAGCGACACAGCCATTACGCTAACTGTTGGTTCCCTATATGTATATTTTTAAAGAGGTTTTTGCTATATGGCACATGCACTCACAAGAAAGAGAGAGACAGAAACAGAAAGCAAGAAATCTTTCCCCCAGGGGGGATGGCCACGCTGCAATCCCTTCTCCTCCGTTCTCCTCTTGGGATCTTGAGCATGTACGCACACGCGCCCGGCGTGAGTTTAAGCTGCCAGGTCCGGGACTTGAACCAGGTTGACTGCATGGGAGTTCAGCGACACAGCCATTACGCTAACTGCTGGTCCCCAGAACTATTCTTTTTGAGAGAGATTTTTGCTATAGGGTAGGGTACATGCGCTTGCCAGAGAAAGCGAGAAATTACTCCCAGGGTGGATAGCCATGTCACAATCCTTTTTCCTCCGTTCTCCTCTCGGAATTTTGAGCAGACACACATATACACCTGGTGTGAGTGTCAGGCCACTGGGTCTGGGACTCAAATTGCTGTGAGCCACGTGGGAGTTCAGCTCCTTAACTGCTATGCCACCTGCTGGCCCCTAACAAATCTACTCTTGCAGATTTATTTTAGGAGAGAGAGCATGATCGAGAGACAGAGAGAGGTAGGCACTTTTCAACAGGGTCTGTCATGCTACAGACAGCCCTGCCCTCAGCCTTCCAGACATTCAGGACCTGGAGTAGACTCAGGATCTGAACCCGTGGTCAACCACAGCCCTGCAAATCAGTATACTGCCACCTGTGTCACTGTGGCTAGGCCTAGCTTTGTAGACCTCAATTGGCTCATACTTGAAATTCTAGAAACAGACAGCCTCAGAACTAGGATAGGTTCAGGTCTGTCATGTGATCAGGCAGCATTATGTATATGAAAAGCAGAAATGAGGTACAGGAAACAGAAATGAGGTACAGAGATAGCCTCATTGGTCACAGCTTAGTGTTGCCCTGTTTGACCATGGTTTGACCATGGTTTACAGCTGGTTTACCTGTGATTAACTGAAGCATGGCTGCTGTGATTGGCTGAAACTCACTTATGTGTTAGAGGGATAGTCCTGAGTTAGGCTTTCACTTTGTTTACATTCTAAGTTAGCTTGTCATTACTTAAGGATTCACATATTGAGACATCTTTAGGCCAGATTTGGTTTAACAGTTCTTAGCAGTTAAGGGAGCCAGATCCCACATGGACAACTGTGGTTTGAATCCCAGCCCCAAATCCTGGTGGTTTGGACAGATGGAGGAAAAGAATTGCAGTATGTCCATACCGCATTGAGGGATGTTCCCCCATTCCCTGTGTACACATGTCCCTGTAGATTAAACGGGCGAGGAGGGGGTGCTAGTCTTTAAAACTTGTTAACATAGATTCCTGTGGTGCTGTCCCCTAGCCCATAAGGGTCTAAAGTTGTTTTCAGTGGTTAATCTTTGTTCTCCCTGGTAGAAATGTCTTTATAAACCTGTGTCCTGCTTTTAAGCACAAAAGGGAGGGGGAGAGGGCATAGAGTCTCCCTGTAGCTGCCGCTTTATTGTCTTTAGCTCAGTAATTCTTTTACCAAAGAGGCATATTTTGGGGTGACATATTCTGGTCTCCTATAAATATATTAATCTTTATAACTTTTTATTTTTGAGAGGTTTTTCACTATAGGGCGCGTGCGCTCGCCAGACAGAGAGAGAGAGACATAGAGACAGAAAGCGAGAAATCACCCCCAAGGGGGATGGTCACGCCGCAATCCCTTCTCCTCCATTCTCCTCTCGGGATCTTGGGCACGCACGCACACGCGCCCTGTGGTCGACTACATGGGAGTCCAGCGACATAGATAGCCATTACGCTAACTGCTGGTTCCCAATCTTTATAGCTTTTTGAGGAAGTAGCAGAGACCTCATCCTAGAAAAATCAAGTTATGTGCTGGGACCAGCAGTTAGCATAATGGCTATGTCACTGGACTCCCACGTGGTCGACCACGGTTTCGCGTCCAGGACCCGGTGGCTTAAAACTCACGCTGGGCACGTGTGCGTGCGTGCCCAAGATCCTGAGAGGAGAAGGGATTATGGCGTGGCCATCCCCCCCTGGGGAGTGATTTCTTGCTTTCTGTCTCTCTGTCTCTGTCTGTCTGACGAGTGCACATGCCCTATAGCAAAAACCTCTTCAAAAAAAAAAAAAGTTACATGCCGAAGATCACTCAGTTGTAAATGGCAAAGTAAAACTTCAAACCAAAGCCTGTGCTCTTAGCTCCCATCAGACTCTGACCTTTGCCACCAAAATGTTTCTGGTCACAAGCTGGCCTTTCATGTACCCTTTACATAAAGGGCAGATGCATCCTATATAGAGGATGTGACCATTCTGGTCATTGGGCAGAAACAAAACAACTTCTGCTAGAAATTTATACATTAGTGGCTGGTTTATACATTTGTCTCTTTTAAGGTAGTCATGAATCAGTCCCCAGAAACTACTCTTAAGACTTTCTACTTGACATGAAGTAGCTTAAAAAATTTCTGCAGCTATTATATGTATTCCTATGATTCTAAACCTTATTTCCACTCCTGTATTCCTAAGCAATTGAATACATTCCCATCAATGACAGGAACCTGCTCTAGCAGTGCTAGAGGGAGGGCAGGGTTAAAGTACTCCTGTAGTTCTGAGAACGCATCCCCTGTGAAAATTACTGGTGATTTCCAAGAGAGAAGCTGGTGGGGACTGAGGCATTGAAGAATAAACCCAGGCTTTTGTAGACACGATGCCATATGCTCACTTATTTAATTCTGTCAGTTTTACGGAGTTGGAACTAACAAATCTCCAACCTCTTATCAGTTCCAAAGCAGTATTTTTCCTTTAAGTTTGTAGCAAATTCTTTTGTCAGTAAATCCAGACCTGAGCTGATGTGAGGCTGTTTATACTTTTATTCATACTTTCTGATGCAGAAATATGAATACTTGATTACAGGGTCTTGCCCAGACCTCATAGGGTGTATTATAAGGTGCAAGATATGAGTGCCAAGTTTTCTTTCTGGTATTCAAAGAATTTTCTTTTGTTTTTGTTTTTTTTAAGATTTTTAAGAATTATTTTATTTAACATTATTATTTTTTAAAAATATGACCAACAAGGGACAGAGTGAGAGATAGAGGGAAAGTGAGAAAGCAAGCCACCAGGTCTGGGACTCGAACCACAGTCAGCCATGTGCGTGTCCAGTGCTTTTGTCTATTTTTTTTTTTAAAGACTTTCGCTATAGGGCGCGTGCGCTCGCCAGACAGACAGAGAGAGACATAGAGACAGAAAGCGAGAAATCACCCCCCAGGGGGGATGGTCACGCCGCAATCCCTTCTCCTCCATTCTCCCCTCGGGATCTTGGGCACGCACGCACACGTGCCCGGTGTGAGTTTTAAGCCACCGGGTCCGGGACGTGAACCACGGTCGACTACGTGGGAGTCCAGCGACATAGCCATTACACTAACTACTGGTTCCCAGTGTCCAGTGCTTTTTAACCACCATGCCACCTGCTGGCCCCCAAATAATTTTCCAAAAACTTATGGCCCCTAAAGTTTCAGGTGAGAAAATTGAAGTTAAAGAGAGGTCAAGTGTTTGCTTAACACATCGCAACCCCGTGATGTAACTGTTGGGTTTTCGGGGAAGTCATGATGCAGTTCTGTGTAGAAAAATAAGTCATGACTTCCCCGGTGACCCGATAGATTTGAGAAAAGGCCATATGTGCTCATTCAATGCTTTAAGTAAGAGGGCACTGAATATAATTTAGTAGTTCTTTGAAAGAAGTCAACTTTAGAGTTATATAAGAAGCTTTGAAAAAAGAGTGCTTATAAAATCAATCATCCGTCTTATTTGGTCATTGATAATGCTTCACACCTCCTTTTTTTCCCCCTTTTTGGTTGTGTCCATAGAAATATTAGGAATGTTTTCATTTGGGACACTGCATACTGTTTTAGTGTCTTCAGATAGAGTTGAGTATGGGAGGGAATCAAGATCACTTAACAATGGGGCATTTCCCCAAAGCCACTGCCGATGAAGGTCGATCTGTGCAGTTCGGCGGGTGCAAGATCTACCCTTGACACGGAGCCACTACGCTAGGACCAATGGGAAGGTTTTCCAATTTCTTAATGCAAAATACGAGTCAGCATTCCTTTCCAAGAGGAATCCTCAGTGGATAAACTCAACTGTTCTCTACAGACAAAAGCACAAAAAGGAACAGTGGGAAGAAATTCAAAAGAAAAGGACCTGCCATGCAGTCAAATTCCAAAGGACTATCCCTGGTTCATCTCTTGCTGATAAGATGGCCAAGAGGAACCCAAAACCTGAAGTTAGAAAGACTCAGCAGAACAAGCTGTGAGGACTGCCAAGGAAGCAAAAGGCTAATAAGCTTCTAAGAAGACAGCAATGGCTGCCACTAAGGCTCCCACAAAGACAGCACCTAAGCAGAAGATCAGAAAGCCTGTGAAGGCTACTCCCAGAGTTGGTGGAAAACTCTAATTTAGCAGATCAATGTTTACAATAAAGATCTAACTATTTTTTTAAAAAAAGCATTAAGAGGGAACCAGCAGTTAGCGTAATGGCTTTGTCGCTGGACTCCCACGTAGTCGACCGCGGTTCCCGTCCCGGACCTGGTGGCTTAGAACTCACGCTGGGCATGTGTGCGTGCGTGCCCAAGATCCCGAGAGGAGAGTGGAGGAGAAGGGATTGCGGCGTGGCCGTCCCCCCTGGGGGGTGATTTCTCGCTTTCTGTCTCTCTGTCTCTCTGTCTCTCTGTCTGGCGAGCGCACGCGCCCTATGGCGAAAAACCTCTCCAAAAAAAAAAAAGCATTAAGATTGTGATCATTCCCCCTTTATCTTCTTTATCTTTGGCCATTTAGAAAGCAGTTTTAATAGAAACAAATAAGTGATCTAGTCAGTTTCTCACAAATAAGGAGGGTGCTGGTGATAACATGCCCACAGAATATAAGATAACAGAGGTCTTTGAAGCGTATCTGGTTAAATAAATGTACTTTGCACTACTTTTTGTGCAAGAAGCCTCATTCAGAGAAAAACATTTTTTGAAGTGAAAAATCACCTAAAACCTTCTACTTTGGGCTTTGTTATTTCTAGTAAACGTATCTTTGCTTTAACTTTGCATGTGCCATACTTTTGAGAGTATCGTGTTTCACTTAAGTTTTCCTGTTGAATATTAATTTTATGCATGTTATTATTTTAATTTTTTTAGAGGTTTTTTCGCTATAGGGCACGTGCGCTCGCCAGACAGACAGAGAGAGACATAGAGACAGAAAGCGAGAAATCAACCCCCAGGGGGGATGGTCACGCCGCAATCCCTTCTCCTCCATTCTCCTCTCGGGATCTTGGGCACGCATGCACACGTGCCCGGCGTGAGTTTTAAGCCACAGGGTCCGGGACGGGAACCGCGGTCGACTACGTGGGAGTCCAGCGACATAGCCATTACGCTAACTGCTGGTTCCCTTATTATTTTAATTTTAAACATGTTATGTGCTTTGTAAATTAGACCACCTCATAGTGCACAGGGATATTGGTAAGCATTAGAGGAGCGAAGCATGTGAAGGATAGTCTGTGTTCATTTCTTACTAAGACAGGTAGTTTAATTGATATTTAAAGTTATTTTCCTAAAATAACTTGTGGCGATGTATACAGTTAAATGATATAGTTGGTCTTTGTCCCTTTCTTCTGGCCTAAAGCTCCTAAAACCCTTGGAATTTCCTGACTGAGGACTAGGGACCAGTGCAACTAACCATGTGATTAAAGAGTTGGAACCATCAGCCCTAACCCCCAACCTCTGGGAAGGGGTGGGTTGGAGTTCGAGTTAAGTCACCGGTGGTAGTTTAATCAATCCTGCCTATGTAGTGAAGCTTCTATAAAACTCTGAAAAGAAGCTAAGAGATCTTCCAGGTTGGTGAACACGATGTGCTGTGAGGATGGCGAGCCCAGAGATAGAGGCTCCACCCTTGCCCCACCCCACACTGGCTGGTTTTAGAGAATTGGTGTTGGGATAGTACAGGCATTTTACTTGTTTGTCTCACCTGGTCCCAATTTTCTCTTAACAGTATCTGACCAAGCAAGTGGAACTTCTACGGCAAATGAATGAACAGCATGCAAAGGTCTATGAGCAGTTAGATGTCACAGCAAGGGAACTAGAAGAAACAAATCAGAAGCTAGTTGCTGACAGCAAGGCCTCGCAGCAAAAAATTCTGAGGTACGTTTTCTAGACTCTATAGAGGAAGCTCTGTGGGGAGGGTCTTTAGCATGAACTAGAATAGAAAGTAGCTGTAGTGGGTTTGGGCAAAATGGGGTAAGCCTTAATTTAATTCTTTCTGGAGAACGGAGCTTGGATTAGAAGTCCTTTCCAATTAAGGAAGCCTATTTGAGTGGCTTGCAGCTAATCTCTCCTCACTGCTTCTGCCCTTAAATTTAGTATGACAGAATTTAGGCTCTTTCTTCTGTTTCTTACAGCCTGACTGAAACAATCGAATGCCTACAAACCAACATTGATCACCTCCAGAGCCAAGTGGAGGAGTTGAAGTCATCTGGCCAGAGGAGAAGGAACCAGGGAAGATGTGACCAGGAAAACTCGGCACCCAGCTTCTCCTATCTGAAAGAGCTGTATGACCTCCGCCAGTAAGAGCCTGCCTTTCTGCGGATCAATGAGCAGGGACTGCTGCATGTTTAATGACACGTTCCAGATTCCAGTAGATTAGGAGTGCCATCTTAAGGAGCAACACTTGGCTATTTAAAACTGCCAGTGGTTTGAGCAAAACCACAGAATGGAAACATATAAGCTATAGAGTTTCTTGGATATTAGTAATAATCTGTGAAATGGATTTTTTTTTAAGTTTCTGCCATAGGGCGTGTGTGCCCACCAGAGAGACAGAGAGATAAAGTGAGAAATCAACCCCCCAAGGAGCCAGCCACAACACAATCCCTTTTCCATTCTCCTGTTGAGATTTTGGGTGTGCACACACATGTGCCCGGTGTGTTTTTTAAGCTACCAGGTTCTGGACTTGAACCAAATAGGAAGCCACGTGGGATCCAGCACCTTAACCACCACTCCACCTGCTGGCCCCTACTTCAGTGCTTTTAATATGTTAAATCTTAGTTTAAAATAAGGTGAATTACTCCTGGCAGACTACAGACTTGAGGGTTATATTTAACATTAGAGAAAAATGTGGAAATACCAGTAAAACAAAAGTTCTGGTGAATAAAGGATTTTTTTGTTTTGTTTTATTTTATTTTTTGCCTAAAGAAATGCCTTTATAATTCAGAGTTACAGTTTTGAATCTTTTAACAACTATTTAGAGGCCAGCAGGTAGTGTCATGGTTAAGGTGCTAGACTCACACATTGTTGACCATGGTTCAAGTCCTGGACCCGGTGACTTGAAAATCATGCCAGGCACATGTGCATATGTGCCCAAAATCCCTAAAGGAAAATGAAGGAAGGATCGCAACATGGCCATCCCCTGCGGGGAGGGGTGATTTCCCACTTTCCCTCTTTTTGTCTTTTTCTGTGTCTTCCTGGTGAGTGCACACACCATATGGCAAATAACAAAACTATTTATTGAATATCTGTTGTACAGCAGGTGTCATGTCAGACATGATAAGTGGTGACCAGAGTAGACACAGTCATACCCTCATCCAGTTTAATGATGAGGCAGATAAGCAAAAAGGCACATAAATGAATACAGTTCCAAGTAACCCAACAGGAAGGAGCACAGCTGGTTTATTTGGTGCTTCTCAACCTCAACTATATATGAAATTCCATGTAGAGTTTTTTCAGAATTCTCTCAGGTGGAAGTCAGAGTTTCTAGTTGTGAGAAAAGTTGCCCAGGTGTTTCTGCTGCCCATTCCTAGTTACAAGTCATCACAGCAGTGCTTCTCAACTTTGGCTACATGGTATGAACCACTGGAGAGCTTTGAAAAACCCCTAAGTCCGGGCAACAGACCAACTAGGTCTGACTGTGTGGGGTAGAACCTAGGCATCCCACTTTTTAAGGCTCCCCAGGTGGTTCTGATCTGCAGCCAAGGTTGAGAACCACTGGGCCCTTCCAGTTCCTTGTAAGCAGCCATCATAGTTCTGGTCTCTGGGAATGGGAATGGTATAGAGTGTTTTTAAAGTTAAAAAAAAAAAAAAAACTTAGCCATAAAAATTATGCTTATTTCATGTTTATTTACTAGATTCACACACTTTATTTTAGCCACGGCTCTGTTATGGAATAGGCTAAAAATCTATCACTGTCCAGCAGCAGATAGCATAATGGTTAATGTCGCTGGACTCCCATGTCGTCTACTGCAGTGCAAGTCCCAGACCCAGTGGCTTAAACTCACGCCCAGGGTGTATGTGTGCGTGCCCAAAATACGAAGAGGAGAATGGAGGAGAAGGGATTGTGGCATGGCCATCCCCCCAGGGGGTGATTTCTCGTTTTCTCTCTTTCTGGTGGGAGCACGTGCCCTATAGAACAATATCTCTCTTTAAAAAAAAAAATCATTGTCACAGCTCCTCTGAAACATTTAGTTAAAAAACTCATCAGTCTTATTTTCATTCTCAGTTTGCCTGTATAACATATTCTCGTAATACATTTTTCCCTAGACACTTTGTGTACGATCATGTGTTTGCCGAGAAGATCACTTCCTTGCAAAACCAGCAAAGCCCTGATGAAGAGGAAAATGAGCACTTGAAGAAGACGGTGACGATGCTGCAGGCCCAGCTGAGCCTGGAGCGGCAGAAGCGGGTGACTCTGGAGGAAGAGTACGGACTCATGCTGAAAGAGAACAGCGAACTGGAGCAGCAGCTGGGGGCCTCAGATGCCTACCGAGCCCGGGCGCTGGAACTGGAGGCCGAGGTGGCAGAGATGCGGCAGATGTTGCAGTCGGAGCATCCATTTGTGAATGGGGTGGAGAAGCTGGTGTCAGACTCTCTGTTCGTTCCCTTCAAAGAGCCGAGCCAGAACCTGCTGGAGGAGATGTTCCTGTCTGTTCCGGAAGTGCATAGGAAGCCTCTCAAGCGCAGTAGCAGCGAAACGGTCCTCAGCAGCTTGGCAGGGGGTGACATCGTGAGGGGTCACGAGGAGACTTGCATCAGGCGGGCCAAAGCTGTGAAGCAGAGAGGCATCTCCCTTCTGCATGAGGTGGACACTCAGTACAGTGCCCTGAAGGTGAAGTACGAAGAGCTACTGAGGAAGTGCCAGCAGGAACAGGACTCCCTGTCACACAAGGCTGTGCAGACCTCCAGGGCTCCAGCCAGGGACCTAACTGGAGGGAACGCCCAGCCCGAGGCTGGCACCAGCAGCTGGGAACCGGCCTCTGTTACTCCAGAACCCATCAGTTCCCCCACCACCACGACACCTCCAGAGTACAAAGCGCTGTTTAAGGAGATCTTTAGTTGCATCAAGAAAACCAAGCAGGAAATAGATGAACAGAGAACCAAATACCGATCCCTCTCCTCTCATTCTTAAACTACTATTTTACCTATTTCCTATTACCTCTCTCTCCCATTCAGATGAATGTTTGCAGGCTCCAAAGCCAGATGTTGCTCATGACGTTTGCCTGTTTAGCAAATGCAGGCAGCAGGAGAGGAGGTGGTCAGTGGTATCGTTTCAACAATCCAGTTCCCTTTAAACTCTCCAGGAGATTCCCATGACAAACTGGCCTCTGGCTAGCGCACTGAATAGACTGAGATTCCTGAAAAAGCCCCAGAACCAATGGAGGGAAGATCTGTGCTCCTGTCGGTATCCTGGAGTTACCGGACCACAGCATGGAGGGGAAAGGGCAGAGTTGACAAAGTTAAGGCAATTCCTATTGCCTTCTTGCTCAATCTCTCAAAACTGTGTAGAAGTCAGAGGGCTGCCAAACTGAAACAGACATCCTTTGCAAACACTGTTGGATACTGTGAATTCATTAAGAAGAATGTTCAAGAGAAAGCAGGGGTCTAATCCAAAATAAATAGCATTAATACTCTAAGCCCATGAGTTTTGTTAAATCTGCTACCAAGTGAACTGAGACTGACAAGTAATCCTAATGTATCTAAATCGAACACTAATGCAATACCAAATTGAAATGGCTAGCTTTGATTTGATCCAAGGTAGCTTGTTAGCATACATCCTAGAGGGCGGTGCCCTTGTCCCCCCAAATTCAAATGTTTTTATTCAAAGGTATAGCCAGTAGGATAGGTGAATATGTAAGCCTTTAATTCCTCCTCTCAAATTCAAACTAAAGGGAAGGATCAAACCTCTGTCTCCTAAGTGTTGTCTGAGCTGGCTAACTTAGCCCGCCACAAGCTGCTCTTGCTAATTCTTAACCATTCCTGTAAATGTTTTTGACTTACTGCAGAAATTCCTGTCTACTATGATATTAAGCAGTATTGGTGTTCTAAGTGTGGAAATACATTCATCCTCTCACTTTGCAAACTTTTAATTTAAAACTATTTAAGAGAACTAAGGTTCTGATTATTGTATATATTTTTCTAAAAACCAAATAAAGCTACCTATGAAAATGAAAAACTGGACCTCCTGCTTGTTATTTTAACTGTTACAGCCAACTGTCCACTTTTTTTCCTTCCAATAAATAACCAGGAAGATTGGATAGTGATTTATTTCCTTTTTTTTTTTTTCCAGTCTGAAAACAGCCACTTTGTTTATTTACTGACCAGATTATAGAAATAATCATGGTGGATACCTTAGTTCATCCTTCTAATAAGTCTGTTGATTTGGTCTTCCCTGTTGCCAGCATCTCCACTTTATACAAAATAGGTGGTCTTTCATTCTTCCTCATGGAGAAGGTAATTTGAAGGGCCACAGGAAGTTATTTGCTTCTTTGAACCGTTTTCCAACAGTATAAACTTGCCATTACCACGCTTGTAGATCAGTTTATTTACTGACTTCAGGTTCTGGTACCCCTATGCAATACGTGGTCCCACAATTCTCAGCATGTTAATTGAGGCCTTGTCGAACTTAACAAAGGTGCCATTGAAGATCTGGCAATGACGAAGAAACTGCCAATACTTTTCAAACCTTTGGGCTCACTCCATTGATACCTCTGATCCTGACAACGAATGCCAATTTGGATTCTGCAGGTACATAGAAGTTGCTAGCTTTTTCTTGCCATCCTGGCCCTGAGAATCTCAGTTCTGTGCATCTGCCTATATTCCTTATAATAGTGCTTAGCTTTTTCATAGATAAGCTTCCTCCTTGCCTTTCAAAGCATCTTTTGAGCAAACCTCAGGTACTTGATCTTAAGCTCCGCAAAATTCCTCACTTTCTTAAGGGTTTCTGGTACAGTAGGAATCTTTTTCTTGGTGGATTCCAGGCAGCAGGAGTCTTTTTCTTGCTTTCTGCCCCAGCAAGAACCTTATTTTTCATCTCTTGAATGCCCTCCATGGTTCCAGCCAGAAAAGAGCTATTTCCCATTTCGAAGAAAAAAAAAAAAAGGGAGGAATCCTTGGGATTGTGTAACAAATATCACAAATTCTACTCATATTGCTAAATGTTAACCAAAATTACCATAGAGTTGATATTTCCAAATTTATATACTCTAATTTTCACTATTTCAGAAATGCCATATTTGGTTCCAGATTATTCAATAGCATTTGATTATTCTCAACACATTTGACCATTCAATCATAGGAAAGCAACTTCACAATATTCAAATGAGAGTTGAATGTAAATTAGTTTTGCTTTTGGATTAAGTTCTTTTTTAAAAAAATAATTATTTATTTTATTTTATTCATTTGTTTATTTATTTTTTTTAGTTTGACCAGAGAGAGACAGCAGGTGAGAAAGAGAGAAAGAGGAAGTGAGAAAGCAAGCCACCAGGTTCAGGACTCGAACCGTGGTCGGCCATGTGGGAGTGTCCAGCACCTTAACCACCACACCACCTGCTGGTCCCTGGATTATTTAAGTTCTAAAAAACAGGTAAAACCTTTTTAAAATAATTTTTTTAAAGAACTATTTTATTTAACTTTATTATTACTATCATTATTTTTTTCCAGTTTGATCAGAGAGAGAGAGAGGAAGTGAGAAAGCAAGCCACCAGATCCAAGACTTGCACCATGGTTCGCCATGTGGGAGTCCAGCGCCTTTAACCACCATGCTACTTGCCGGCCCCAAAATAATTTTTTTTTTTAAGAAATTTTTGCTATAGGGCACATGAACATGCAACAGAGAAATCACACTGTGGTAAATGCCACATTGCAATCCCTTCTCTCATTCTCACCTCGAGACTTGGGGCACACATGCTTGCACATGCATCCAGCATGAGTTTCAATCCACCAGAAACTCATACCACGGTCTACTACATGAGAGTCTGGTGCCTTTAACCACTATGCCACCTGCTACTTCTGGTAAAACCTTTTTCATGTGATTTTTTTCCTCCTGTGTACAGTGTGCTTGCATTCACCAGAGACAAGACAGAGGGGGAGGAGAAAGCAGTCCTTTGGATGTTCACATACATGCACCTGGCATGTTGTTCAAGCTGCCGGGTCCAGGATTTGAGCCATAGTCAGCCATGTGGGGACCCAATCCAATCTCTTAGCTAGTAGGCTTATGGGGTGGGCCCATGTGTCTTTCATTTCAGTTATATTTATTTCTTTTTTTTTTTTTTTGTTCCAGGTTTGTCCATTTCATATTTTCAAAAACCATTTGTTTTTCTGATTTTTTCCCTGTTGTTTCTCTAATCTCTATTTTGTTTTTCTATTTCCTTACTCGTGTTTATTTCTATTAACTGGGCTTAGTTCATTCTTCTTAGTTCCTTGAGGTATAATTTTAGGTTGTTTATGTGAGATCTTTCTTCTTTAGATGTAGACATCTATTTATTTATTTAAATTTGACCAGATATATTTATTTATTTTTAATTTGACCAGAGAGAGAAGAAAGTGAGAAAGCAAGCTGCCAGGTCTGGAACTCAAACTGATCAGCCATGTGGGAGTCCAGCACCTTAACCACCATGCCACCTGCTGACCCCAAGATGTGGGCATGTATTGCTATAAATTTCCCTCATAAAACTGCTTCTGCAGCATCCCATAAACTTTGGTATGTTATATGTCCACTTTTTTGTCTTAAGATATTTTTCTTTTTTCTTTCACCCATTGGTTGTTCAGGAGTTTTTCCATTTCCATGTATTTGTGAATTTTTTAATATTCCTTCTGTTATTCCTACTTTCATACCACTGTGGTTAGAAACACTTGTGATTCCAGCTGTCTTAATTGGTTATTTTATTTATTTATTTATTTTTGGAGAGGTTTTTGTGAGGGCACGTGCGCTCGCCAGGCAGAGACAGAGAGACAGAAAGCGAGAAATCATCCCCCGGGGAGATGACCACGCCACAATCCCGTCTCCTCCATTCTCCTTGGGATCTTGGGCACGCATGCACACACGCCTGGCGTGAATTTCAAGCCACCGGGTCCGGGGCGCGAACCGCAGTCGATTACATGGGAATCCAGTGACATAGCCATTATGCTAACTGCTGGTCCCTTAATTGGTTACGTTTTATGCCCTAGTAAAAGATCTATACTGGAGCTCTCTCTTGGGTCCACAGGATCTGTTCTGCAGTATGGGATTGTAGGTACTGGGCTGGTACCTGGAGCCTAGTTTTATTTTTTATTTATTTTTATTTTCTAGAGGGCATGTGCACTCACCAGAAACAGGCAGAGAAAGAGGAGAGGACAAAGCCTCTCCCATGGGGAATGGTCACACCATAATCCCTTCTCTATCTCCTTCTCCCTTTGGGATTTTAGACATGTACATACATGTGCCTAGTGTATTTCTCAAGCTGCTGGGTCCAGGACTTGAACCACATGGTCAGCCATATGGAATCTAGCTTCCTTAAGTACCAGGTTAAGTCCAGCATTTCCTTATGGACTTTCTGTATGGATGATCTGCCCATTGCTGAAAGTGGGGTATTGAAATCTTCTATTACTGTATTACAGTATCTCTCACTTTGGATCTATTAATATTTGGTTTGTGTATTTGGGTGCTTCAATGTTGATGCAAGTATATTTATAATTGTTTTATCTTCTGGATGAGTTTACCCACTTATATAATGACTTCTTTTGTCTCTTTTTATAGCCTTTTTTCAGGTTGCAGCTATTTACAGGGACACATTTAACATGAAATAAACACTGATAAATTGAAGCCTAGTTAATAGTAGTGTGATGATATGTATCATTTTGATGATCACATTATTTTAAGCAACAAACTACACTGAAAAATTAATGCCATAAAATTCTTGGTCATAATGTTATTAAGAAATACAATATATAAATTGAAAATATGATTGCTTAAAATTTGAAAATGGAGGCGAACTCATTTGGACAGAGTCAGAGTTTAACATAATCCAAAAATGGGGGAAAAAAAGCCCTGACCCAATTGGTATCAGGTTAACAGAAGAAAATAGGAGGGGGACCAGCAGTTAGCGTAATGGCTATGTCACTGGACTCCCACGTAGTCGACCGCGGTTCGCGTCCTGGACCCGGTGGCTTAAAACTCACGCCGGGCACGTGTGCGTGCGTGCCCAAGATCCTGAGAGGAGAACAGAGGAGAAGGGATTGCGGCGTTGCCATCCCCCCTGGGGGGTGATTTCTCGCTTTCTCTGTCTCTGTCTGGCGAGCGCACGCGCCCTATAGCGAAAACTTCTCCAAAAAAAAAAGAAAATAGAAGCATAGTTTATCTTAAAGGGTAACGAGCAGTTTGCTTCTTTTTTTTTTTTTTTTTTTTTTTGCCATAGAGGGCGTGCCCTTGCTAGAGAGAGCCAGAGGAAAGGAAAGGGAGAAACAACCCAATCCATTCTCCTCCATTCTCCTCTTGAGATCTTGGGCACGCACGCCCATGCACCTGGCATGAGTTTTAAGCCACTGGGTCCGGGACGCGAACCGTGGTCGACTACATGGGAGTCTAGTGACATAGCCATTAAGCTAACTGCTGGTCCCAGGGGTAACGAGGAGTTTGCTTCTTCAGGAAGGAGATACTCCCAAGTGTCCTCTGGTTCTGCAGTGGAATCACATCACCGAGCATGAAGACTTACCTTGTGGAGCTACCCACCAATTTTCTCAGCCTCCGAAATTATCCTTAAACGTGGAATGCTGGGAACCAGCAGTTAGCGTAATGGCTATGTCGCTGGACTCCCACGTAGTCGACCGCGGTTCGCGTCCTGGACCCGGTGGCTTAAAACTCACGCCGGGCACGTGTGCGTGCGTGCCCAAGATCCCGAGAGGAGAATGGAGAAGGGATTGCGGCGTGACCATCCCCCCTGGGGGGTGATTTCTCC
This sequence comes from Tupaia belangeri chinensis, assembly GCF_000334495.1. Lineage (NCBI taxonomy): Eukaryota > Metazoa > Chordata > Mammalia > Scandentia > Tupaiidae > Tupaia > Tupaia belangeri. Next base: position 309,341 of record NW_006198035.1, read on the forward strand.
CTTTCTGTCTCTATGTCTCTCTCTGTCTGGCGAGTGCACGTGCCATATAGCGAAAACCTCTCCAAAAAACTAAATAAAAACGTGGAATGCTCCATGAATTGGCCTGTCATCCTTGCACAGGGGCCATGCTAATCTCTGTATTGTTTCAATTCTAGTATATGTACTGCCAAAGCGAGCACTATAGTCTTTTTCTCTTTAGAGAATTATTTCATTTAACCTTATTTATTTATTTACTTAGTTTAATTTGACCAGAAAGGGATACAGTGAGAGAGAGGGAAAGCAAGAAAGCAAGCCGCCAGGTCTGGGACTCGAACTGTAGTCGAGCGTGAGTCCAGCGCCCTCAACCACCGCACCACCTGCCAGCCACCTATAAAGTCTGAAGTAAGTACTGGCTACTCTTGGTATCTTTTGGTTTCCATTTGCACAGAATATAATTTTCTATCCCTTCACTTTTAATCTGTGTATCTTTAAAAGAAAAGTGAGTCTCTTAGGCAGCATAAAATTGGGACTTTTGTTGTTTCTCACAGGTCACAACGTAGCTCCTATCCTCCATTTATCCTTGCGGTCAGGATTTCAAGATTGCCTCCCTGAGTGTCTCATTTTACCACTGTGCCACCAGGTAGCCCCTACAGTGAGTTTTATGCTTTTATGTTACTAATCTGCAGCCTTTTCTTTTAGCTTGACGAACTCTTTTTTTTTTTAAATACCATGGGCATTTTAAAAAATAATACTTTACTTGTTATTCATTCATTTTTTAAGTTGACTAGAGAGAGACAGAAGGTGAGAGTGAGAGACAGAGGAAGTGAGAAAACAAGCCACCAGATTCAAGGATTCAAGTCCTGGTCGGCCATCTGGGAGTGTCCAGTGCCTTAACCATCACGCCACCTGCTGGTCCCCTTGAAGGACTCCTTTTAGCACTTTATTTTTTGGAGAAGTTTTTTTTTTTTTTTGCTATAGGGCATGTGTGCTCGCCAGAGAGAGACAGAGAGAGAGAAAACTCACCCCCCAGGGGGGATGGCCACACTACAATCCCTTCTCCTCCATTCTCCTCTCGGGATCTTGGGCACACACACACAAGCACCCAGCAAGAGTTTAAGCCACGAGGTCCAGGACTCGAACCACGGTCAACTACGTGGGAGTCCCAGCCACATAGCCATTACGCTAACTGCTGGTCCCTCCTTTTAGCACTTTTTATAAGGCAGGTTTGATGGTGAACTCCCCCAGCATTCGTTTGCCTGGAAAGGCTTTTCACTCTCCTATGTTTCCGAAGGAGATGAAGCATTGTCAGCTACGGTGTTCTCGGTTGGCAGTTGTTTTTTTTTCTCCTCAGCACTCGGAACATGTCATTCCACTTTCTCCTGGCCTATAGGATTTCTCCTAAGAAATCTGCTAACCTTACTGGAATTCCCTTATAGTAATATTTCTCTGCTCCTTTCAAGATACTCTTTTTTCTTTTTTTTGGAGAATTATTTTGCTGTAGAGTGTGTTCCCTCACCAGAAAGACAGAGAGAGACAGACAGAAAGCGAGAAATCACCCCCCAGGGGAGATGGCCACGCAGCGATCCCTTCTCCTCCATTCTCCTCTCGGGATCTTGGACACATGCCCAGAGTGAGTTTAAGCCACCAGGCCCAGGACTTGAACCATGGTCAACTACATGGGAGTCCAGCGACATAGCCATTATGCCAACTGCTGATCCCTCAAGATACTCTGTTGTCCTTGCTTTATGAGAGTTTGGTTATGATCATCTTGTTTGGATTGAGTCGGATTGGACACCTTTGATCTTCCTATACTTGGATGTTTATCTTTCCCCCAGATTTGGAAAGTTTGGTTATTATTTCTTTAAGCTTTCTACCTCCTTTGACTCTCTCTTCTTGAATGTCTACTGCTTAAGGATTTATTCTTTTGTTTCTGTCTCATAAATTCCCATAAGCTTTTAAAATCATTTAAATTTTTTTCTCTTACTGTATATTTTCAAATACCCGTCTTTGAGTTCAGATTCTTTCTCTGATCAGTTTTTCTGTTGATATTCTGCCGCATAGTTCATCATATTTTCAGTTTCAGAATCTTTTTTTTTTTTGGAGAGGTTTTTGCTATAGGGCACGTATGCTCACCAGGCAGAGACAGAGAGACAGAAAGTGAGAAATCACTCCCCGGGGGGATGGCCACGTTGCAATCCCTTCTCCTCCATTCTCCTCTTGGGATCGTGGGCACGCACGCACACTCGCCCGGCGTGAGTTTTAAGTCACTGGGTCCAGGACGTGAATCGCGGTCGACTACATGGGAGTCCAGCGATACACCCATTACGCTAACTGCTGGTCCCAGTTTCAGAATCTTTTTTAAAATTCAGTAAGTTTCTTGTGGTCAGGATTGCTGTTGGAATCCTTTGGCAGGCAGACCTAATCCTTGTTAGGTGGATGGGTTTGGTGCCCAGGTCCATGGTGTTGGTCCTAGTACCCAGACCCAGTTGTCTGAGTCTGCAAGCGTTGAGGCTGGAGTCTGAATTCACTAGGATAGGCCTAGCTCTCTAGGGAGTTCATCCCCCTCAAACCTGCCTGTGGCTGGAGGATGGTCTGGTGCTGGGATGGGTATGGAGCCTGAGTCTGCAGAGTGTGCATAGGTCCCATGTCCATGAAGGCTGGCCTGGACCCTGGGTCTGCTGGAGAAAGACTTGACCCTAGTCTGGCACTGGAGCAGGCATGGAGTTTGGGAGTATGTGCTAATCTGGTCTGGTGCTGTGTGGACTGGCTTTGAGGCTGGGTCTGTTAGGGCTGGCCTGGACCCTGGGGCTGTAGGAACAATTTTGGTGCCTGGTGCCTGAGTGAGCAGGCCCAGCACTGGGGTGTACTGGGACAGATATGCTAGCATATGGGTATATAGGGACCAACATGGCATTGAGTAGGCCTTAAGCCTGTGTTCCTGGTATCTGAGGCCATAGGTGCTGACCTGCCACTGGTACAAGCCTGGAGCTGGGACTTGTGTGGGCCAACCTGGTTCTGGGCTGCCCTGGCCTTAGGGCAGGGCACAGCCTTACTCTGTGGGGGTTGCCTTGTCAACTGGGGCTGGTCCAAGAGCCTGAGATTAGCCTGGTGGTGGGATAGCCCAGAGATCAAGTCAGCAGGCAGGTCTAGGACCTGGGGCTGAGGTCTGGTCTGACCCTGGCACCACAGGAGCCTGCCCAGCAGTTTCATTGGGGTGATCGGTGTTGGAATCCAAGGCAATCTGATATTCACACCCCTCTCTTCCCCCACACGAGGAAATCCCCCTGTGCTGGTATAGGAGTGACATGGATTAAAAAATTGCCCTTCCTTTTCCATGCACCTTTTATTTTTTATTTTTTGGGAGAGGTTTTTTGCTATAGGGCACGTGCTCTCGCCAGACAGACAGACAGACATAGAGACAGAAAGCAAGAAATCACCCCCAGGGGGGATGGTCACGCTGCAATCCCTTCTCCTCCATTCTCCTCTCAGGACCTTGGGCATGCACGCACACGCGCCTGACGTGAGTTTTAAGTCACCGGGTCCAGGATGCGAACCGCAGTCAACTACGTCAGAGTCCAGCGACATAGCCATCATGCTAACTGCTGGTTCCCTTCCATGCACCTTTAATCCTGTGCTACATCCAGGTGCTATACTCTCTCCTGAGGTGTCCTTAGCTCTTGTCAAAGTATTTTCATGCATGGATGCTCCCTCGAGTCGTCATTTCTGTGGGAGTGGTAATGGGAAGTCCCATTCCACCATCTTGTTGGCATGCTGAATTTTTAACAATTTTCTCCTATATTTATTTTCTTAGCTATTTGAATGTTTCAATCATTCCTTTCCCTTTTTTTTTTTGGAGAGGTTTTTGCTATAGGGTGCGTGCGCTCGCCAGACAGAGAGAGAGACAGAGAGACAGAAAGCGAGAAATCACCCCCCCAGAGGGGATGGTCACACCGCAATCTCTTCTCCTCCATTCTCCTCTCGGGATCTTGGGCATGTGCGCACACGCGCCCAGCGTGAGTTTTAAGCCACCGGGTCCGGGACGTGAACCACAGTCGACTACGTGGGAGTCCAGCGACATAGGCATTACGCTAACTGCTGGTTCCCAATCATTCCTTTCTTCTAAGAATCATTTTTTTATTTTAATTTGACCAGAGAGGAAGTGAGAAAGCGAGCCACCAGGACCAGGATTCAAACCATGGTCACACGGGCGTGTCTAGCACCTTAACTACCACTCCACCTGCTGGTCCCCCCCCATTCATTCCTTCTGACCTGCCACTGGTACAAGCCTGGAGCTGGGACTTGTGTGGGCCAACCTGGTTCTGGGCTGCCCTGGCCTTAGGGCAGGGCACAGCCTTACTCTGTGGGGGTTGCCTTGTCAACTGGGGCTGGTCCAAGAGCCTGAGATTAGCCTGGTGGTGGGATAGCCCAGAGATCAAGTCAGCAGGCAGGTCTAGGACCTGGGGCTGAGGTCTGGTCTGACCCTGGCACCACAGGAGCCTGCCCAGCAGTTTCATTGGGGTGATCGGTGTTGGAATCCAAGGCAATCTGATATTCACACCCCTCTCTTCCCCCACACGAGGAAATCCCCCTGTGCTGGTATAGGAGTGACATGGATTAAAAAATTGCCCTTCCTTTTCCATGCACCTTTTATTTTTTATTTTTTGGGAGAGGTTTTTTGCTATAGGGCACGTGCTCTCGCCAGACAGACAGACAGACATAGAGACAGAAAGCAAGAAATCACCCCCAGGGGGGATGGTCACTCTGCAATCCCTTCTCCTCCATTCTCCTCTCAGGACCTTGGGCATGCACGCACACGCGCCTGACGTGAGTTTTAAGTCACCGGGTCCAGGATGCGAACCGCAGTCAACTACGTCAGAGTCCAGCGACATAGCCATCATGCTAACTGCTGGTTCCCTTCCATGCACCTTTAATCCTGTGCTACATCCAGGTGCTATACTCTCTCCTGAGGTGTCCTTAGCTCTTGTCAAAGTATTTTCATGCATGGATGCTCCCTCGAGTCGTCATTTCTGTGGGAGTGGTAATGGGAAGTCCCATTCCACCATCTTGTTGGCATGCTGAATTTTTAACAATTTTCTCCTATATTTATTTTCTTAGCTATTTGAATGTTTCAATCATTCCTTTCCCTTTTTTTTTTTGGAGAGGTTTTTGCTATAGGGTGCGTGCGCTCGCCAGACAGAGAGAGAGACAGAGAGACAGAAAGCGAGAAATCACCCCCCCAGAGGGGATGGTCACACCGCAATCTCTTCTCCTCCATTCTCCTCTCGGGATCTTGGGCATGTGCGCACACGCGCCCAGCGTGAGTTTTAAGCCACCGGGTCCGGGACGTGAACCACAGTCGACTACGTGGGAGTCCAGCGACATAGGCATTACGCTAACTGCTGGTTCCCAATCATTCCTTTCTTCTAAGAATCATTTTTTTATTTTAATTTGACCAGAGAGGAAGTGAGAAAGCGAGCCACCAGGACCAGGATTCAAACCATGGTCACACGGGCGTGTCTAGCACCTTAACTACCACTCCACCTGCTGGTCCCCCCCCATTCATTCCTTTTATCAGTGTAAGTATTTAAAGCTAAGATTTCCCTATTAAGTCCAGAGCAGTGTTAATGCCCTCTGTGCCATGCCAAGAGGGCTCTTCCCCCACCGCACCCCTTTTCTTTTCTAGTCTGCTATAGGGTGTGTTCTCATCAGAGGCAGAGAGGGGGAAAGTGAGAAATCACTGTGGGTTGGGGGTGACAGCCAGGCCACATTCCTCCTCCTCCATTCACTTGGGATTTGGGGTATACAAGCATGCTAATGCAGTTTTTCAGGCTGCTGGCTGTTTTTCAGTCACTTTAACCTACAGGCCAACTGTTGGCTTGAGGGAGTCCCCTTTCAGAGGGAAGAAGGAACATCAGGACGCAGTAGTATGTAACAGCCACGAAATCCTCCAAATCAATTTGGGTTTTTTTTTCTTTTCAGGCTCATGTATGTTAACAATGAATTAAAACAAAGAGCATAACATAGAACCAACCTGTTAAAATACGTCACCAAATATTTTTTTGGAAAGCTGTATCTGACGAATGTTCTGATTTGTGGAAGCAGATTTTTTGGGGGGGCTGGGGTGGGGCATAGGGAAATGGTATAGACCATGATTTACACTTTTGAGTATTAACTGGGACCAGCAGATGGTGAAATGGTCACACTGCTCGACCTCCGCATAGTCTACCACAATTTTTTTGTTTGTTTGTTTTTGTTTTTGGAGAGGTTTTCGCTATAGGGCGCGTGTGCTCGCCAGACAGAGACATAGAGACAGAAAGCGAGAAATCATCCCCCAGGGGGATGGCCACGCCGCAATTCCTTCTCCGTTCTCCTCTCAGGATCTTGGGCACGCACACACACGTTCCCGGCATGAGCTTTAAGCCACTGGGTCCAGGACGCGAACCACAGTCGACTATGTGGGAATCCAGCGACATAGCCATTACGCTAACTGCTGGTTCCCAGTCTACCACAATTTGAATCCAGTACCCAATGGCTTAAAACTAGGCATGCATGCGTGCTTGCCCAAAATCAAGAGAAGAGAATGGAGAAGGGATTGCAGTGTGGCCATCTCCCCAGGGGGTGATTCCTTGCTTTTTCTCTGGTGAGCGCATGCACCTTATATAAAAAAATCTCTCAAAAACAAACAAACGGGCCAGCAGGGGCTTGGAGGTTAAGGCGCTGGACACTCCCACATAGCTGACCATGGTTTGAGTCCCAGACCTGGTGGCT
>NW_006198035.1:316398-351764 GCF_000334495.1 Tupaia belangeri chinensis
AAAAAAAAAAAAAATTTAAAAAATGAACAAACACAAACTCTGAGCAATAACTATATTGTCAAATATAAGATTATGGGCCAGCAGGTGGCATGGTGATTAAGGTGTTGGACACTCCCAGATGGCCAACGATAGTTCGAGTTCCGACCTGGTGGCTTGCTTTCTCATTTTCCTCTGTGTGTCTTTCTCTGGTCAAATGAAAATGAATGAATGAATGAATAACATTAACTCTTTAAAAATAAAAAAAGATTATGGCAAAAGCATTAATTATGTAGCAAAATGCACTGCTCACTCAACTTACTCTTATTTGCCCCCCCATCATCTTCCAGGGTCCTACTGTCCAACAGTCACCACCAGTCACATGTGACACCCGAGTACTTAAACTGTGGCTAGTCGAAGGTCAGTAGGTGGCACGGTGATTAAGGTGCTGGACTCCCACATGGCTGACAGTGGTTCATGTTCTGGACCTGGCGGCTTACTTTCGGTCTCTCTAGTGAGTACACGTGCCCTATGGCAAGTTTAAAAATAATTAACAAAATTAAATAATTAAAAAAATGAGAGCACCTTGGAGGTCTGAAATGCCAGATTTTGACAATTTAGTACAAAAAAAGAAGATAAGATACTTTTTTATTGGTGCCCACAGGTGGTGTGGTGGTTGAGGTGCTGGACTCCCATATGGCCAGCTGTGGTTTGAGTCCCAGATCTGGCAGCTTGCTTTCTCACCTTCTCTCTCTGGTCAAATTAAGATAACAACAATGATAATAATCATAATGAATAAAATTAAATAATTCTTAAAAAAAAAAACTTTTTTATTGAAAGATATTTTTGCTATTGGGTGTCAACCAGAGAGACAAGAGACAGAGAGATGGAAAGTGAGGAATCATCCCCTTGTGGAGGTGGCCACGCTGCAATTCCTTCTCCATTCTCCTCTCGAGATCTCGGGCATGCACAAGTGCACGTGAATTTTAAGCCGGGACTTGAACCATGGTCAACTACGTAGGAGGAGTCTGGCAACATAACCATTATGCCATCTGCTGGTCCCAAAATAACATAAAATACTAACTTTTTGATTACATGTTGCCATTTTAGATATCTAGGGCTCAGTACATTAAAACTTAACCTCTTTTTACCATTTTAACATGGCTACCAGAAACTTGGAAGGTGACTTGAATGTCTTTACTAGACAGCTCTGCTCCAGAGTCCTCCCTCCCTCGGCTCCCTGCCCTCCCAGTGTGCTCCAGGCTCTGTGAGCACAGTGCCTTTTTGTAACCACCTCAAGAGAGCAGCACCAGGCAGCCAGTTTAGTGTTAGCATTTATTTTAAAAATACACAAAATAGAAATTTTTTACATCAAAGTGTGAGAGCCTCACTTGTACATTGTTTCATACTTACCTGGTTTTATCAGCATCCCTCTGCAAACATTAAGAGTAGATGGATTTTATCCTCACTCTTTTTGCTATGGTTCATGTAAACAGCTGACACTGCTACGTAAAGTGAGTTGGTGTAAAAGGTAAAGTGGCCACGGGAACCCAACAGTGAAACAATTCAATTTGGTTTGTTTAATGAAATTGGCAGAGGTCTTAGCAGAGAGATAATCCAAAGACTAAATATTGGCTTCTAGGCATTGTATATATTAAAAACCATGAGGTTTTCATCATCTTGTAAACATAACTCAGACCTTGTTGGCATTAAGTTTAAAAAAAAAAATATTAAACCATGATTTTCATCATCTTGCCCATGTCAGGGTACACTCTCTTTATTATGAGAATGAAACCAAATAATAAGCAAAATACACCAGGAATTTCAAACTGTACTGCAAAGAAGGTCCCAGCTGGTCTCCTCTGGGAGCGATCTCACTGTGCGGCCCCTGCTGCTGGCTGAGTGTGATCCCCTCTGTCCACGGACCATGCAATGCCACAGGCCGGGAGATGGTCAGTTCCTCTTGCTCCGTGTCTCCTGAAGCAAGTAGAGACTCTACTTCCGGCTCCGCCGTCCTTCTTGGGCTTGGATTCACTGGGTTAGTGGTTCACTACTACTGTCAAGACTGTACTGTCCCTTTAAGGTACCACATGCCACCATAGCTTACACAGCAGTCCTAGGAACAGAGAGAGAGACAGGTAAGGGCTGACATTAGCAGGGAATGTGGCCACGGCATTCTGTCCTGAATAGCAAAACATGACTTACGACTAATGGGTAGCCTACACGGTGTACTCCATGTTTGGACCTTGGGACACGCTTTCCTCAGGAACACTTTCGGAGTGAGGACCATAAAATGAGTGTACTTTATTAATAAGCTGACCAGTACAAAGGAGCTTAGTAAATACTGTATCTTTATTGCCTTAGATGTTTAGGACAACAGATCAAAACATATGGAAACTGTCACTGGCTTTCTGTGTTTTGGTGTTTCCACAAATACAGTATATGCACTACAGTCTGTCCAAAAAAGCACTGTAGGTGGTACACTAGTGTTTTCACATTTCGGACAGCCAATAAACCCTCCAAGTCAATAAACCACATTTAAGAATTGATTCTACTGGATACAAGTGTTAATACGTGGCCATGACAGTAATCATGAGAGGAATTCAAATTCAGAAGGGAGTGGAGTTAGGATCCTAGTCGAGGCCCTGTCACATTAGACTTTCCACTTGAAGAAGTTCGTCCTCTTGCATGTTCCCAACCCCCAACACAAACCAATGCCAGATCAGCCCTGGCTGGGAAGAGGGCTAAAGAAGCTTGACTTAACATACACCTGGGAGGAAAACACCCAACTCAAGTCCTTCTCACACACTGCCACCTCCATCCACGACACGGATGGTCATGGGTGCCTCCCTCATTCTTAAGTTAGTGGTCAGAGCAAAAGCCCAGAGGCTCTGGAGATTGCTAAGCACAAAACAGATGTACCTTTAGCACTTTATCCACCTCCTGTTTACTGAGATCTTCTCCACACTCTTGAGTCAACCGAGACTGGATCATGTTCCGACGTACCCGGTAATTTTTGGAAAAAATTTCAAGCAAAACCTGTCGATGCTTCAGTAGCAAAAACAAGTTATTATAGGAAACAGGGACTTCAAAGAGACACATTCCCAACCAAGACACCCAAACTATGGACCTTAATGCCACATGCAGTTTCTGATAAAAGTCCTCGCTCACAGCACTGCAGCTAAAGATGAGCCAGTTTGGCCAATTTGTAGTCTGTGCAGGTCCAGAAATGAAGGTGTATGCATATGAGAACCAAAGAGCTGCTGAAGGGACATCAGAGAAGGTAGACCTTCAACTTCTGCATGCAAAGCACAGGAGTGACGCCTGATACAGCAGGTAGGGGAGCCACAGTCTATTAAATAAACCGCAGATGGGGGAAGGGACGGGAAGTGTCAAAACAGGCTTCAAGTCTTGACACACAAACTTGCCACTGCATCCATCAAACAGGATGCCACAAAATACACTACACCCTTGGATAATCAGAACATAGCTGAGATCCCCCAAAGGCAGAAAATGTCTAAATGAAAAAAGATTGCGATGAGAACTCTGAGATAACACAGTATAGAAATTATCACCAGATTTTCAGATAACAACCTGTCTAGTACAACAAGGACCCATGCCAAAGTTTGTCTGAAACTGCCCTCATGTAGAGAATAATAATTTTAAAAATCTCCAATTTGGAATAAAAGGGAGGAATATGGGTCAAACGTAAAAGACAAAGATGGGGCTCGCAGGTGGTGCTCTGGACTCCCACGTGGATAATAGTAGTTTGAGGCTTGAACCTGGTGGCTTGCTTTCTTACTTTCTCTCTCTCTCTCTAGTCAAATTAAAAGAATAATAATAGTGATAAATAAAATTAAGTAAATAATTATTTTAAAAAAAAGGAAGGAAGCCCCACACAATTCAATTTTGGGGAAAAAAAAAACTGGTAACAATGGAAAAATTTATTCAGAGAGAAAATTATTTGCCCTTTAAAATTTGAGTCCTAGATAAATAATAAGACCTGAGGGCAAACGCCATCTTAAGATTTAAAAGAATGCAGATAACGCCTTTGCCCCCCTTAGAATCTAAAAGTGAAAAACCAAAAATTCTAGAAGCCAGCAACACACTCAGGAGAACTAGTCATGCTGGAGAAGCAGGAGGCAGTGAAGTAGCTTCCAAGGAATCAGACCCAGAAAGGCACTAGCGTTGGTTTGCATGTGCACAGAAATTATGCAAGTGAACACAGAAGTAGTAGGAAAAAAGAAACACACTATCATACTGACATTGGCCCTGTATTGAACAAATATTTAGTTCATTCAGTTAAGATGCTATAAATGGGACCAGCAGTTGGTGTAATGGCTATGTCGCTGGACTCCCATGTAGTCGACCATTCACTCTGGGCACATGTGCATGCATGCCCAAGATCCCAAGAGGAGAATGGAAGAGAAGGGATTGTGGAGTGGCCATCCTTGCTGGGGAATGATTTCTCGCTTTCTGTCTCCGTCTCTCTGTCTTTCAGGTGAGTGCACATGCCCTATAGCAAAAATCTCTCAAAAAAAAACCTGACTTAACTAATAAGATAGTCACAAGCTATCTACCTAAACCTCTCTACAAGACAACTGAGAGCTATGTCCTCACTCACTACGATGGAGCCCGTCAGTGTCAAGCTGACATGGCCAGCAGTACAGGGAAAGAATCAGCAGTATGGGCCAAAGGTGGCCCCATGCAGAAGGTTCCAGCTTCACACCTGGAGACCTCCCTGAGAACACTGTGCATGCAGGTACCCTGATCCAGCATGGGCTGGGGGTGGATTGTAGCATGAACACCCTGTTGGAGATGCTGCCTGTTTCTCTCCACCATAGAAAAAATAAAATAATAATTTAAAACATGGTGGTAACTCTTTTAGTGCTATCTAGTAGTTAAAAAGGGGATTACCTCTGAGGAGTGCGAGTTGGGGCCGGCAAAACAGGAGATGGTGTCCCCAGAAACCTTTTAGTCTTGTCTGATACTTGAAAATGGACATTTACTATTCTTTTTCTTCTAGTTATCAAAAGATGCCATCTGTTCTGGCCAAAAACACACAGGTCTGCTCAGGAGGGCCTGTTCTGAGCTGCCCCTGATCTCCCACAACCCTTTCACAGTCCCAGAGAGCCATGTCGCTGGACTCCCATGTAGTCGACCATTCACTCTGGGCACATGTGCATGCATGCCCAAGATCCCAAGAGGAGAATGGAAGAGAAGGGATTGTGGAGTGGCCATCCTTGCTGGGGAATGATTTCTCGCTTTCTGTCTCCGTCTCTCTGTCTTTCAGGTGAGTGCACATGCCCTATAGCAAAAATCTCTCAAAAAAAAACCTGACTTAACTAATAAGATAGTCACAAGCTATCTACCTAAACCTCTCTACAAGACAACTGAGAGCTATGTCCTCACTCACTACGATGGAGCCCGTCAGTGTCAAGCTGACATGGCCAGCAGTACAGGGAAAGAATCAGCAGTATGGGCCAAAGGTGGCCCCATGCAGAAGGTTCCAGCTTCACACCTGGAGACCTCCCTGAGAACACTGTGCATGCAGGTACCCTGATCCAGCATGGGCTGGGGGTGGATTGTAGCATGAACACCCTGTTGGAGATGCTGCCTGTTTCTCTCCACCATAGAAAAAATAAAATAATAATTTAAAACATGGTGGTAACTCTTTTAGTGCTATCTAGTAGTTAAAAAGGGGATTACCTCTGAGGAGTGCGAGTTGGGGCCGGCAAAACAGGAGATGGTGTCCCCAGAAACCTTTTAGTCTTGTCTGATACTTGAAAATGGACATTTACTATTCTTTTTCTTCTAGTTATCAAAAGATGCCATCTGTTCTGGCCAAAAACACACAGGTCTGCTCAGGAGGGCCTGTTCTGAGCTGCCCCTGATCTCCCACAACCCTTTCACAGTCCCAGAGAGCCACTCGGCTCCCTCTGAGAGGTAAAGGGAACAGACGGTAAGCAGGGCCTTGGCCCACTCCCTTTCTCCCTATGCCTGAGCAGCAGAACCTAGAAAAGGACAGGCCGATAGGTGTTTCTACAAGCAAATCTTAAAGTTTAAGCAAGCTCATGATTTAAGGAAAACTGGCCCTCAGGGTCCCTGACGCTGTACTCCACACACACGGCCCTGCTGCCGTCCCTGTCCACTGGACACCTGTGACTGTCCCTGCCTGGTGTGACTAGAGGAAATTTCTCTAACCTAGAAACCCAAGCTCTGAGATCAGATCAGGTAAGGAGTTCTTTCCTGCTGCCAAAGGCCACCTGAAAAATGGCTCAGCAGTGATTTGCAAGCCCACTAGGATTCAGAGTCTCCCAGGGAGCTCAGCAGAAATCTCAATACATAGGGCACCACTTCACGCCTACTGAAGAGAACCAGCTCTCTGGGGCTGGCCCCAGAAATTGACACAGTTCTTAAAAGGTGATTCTGATGCAACACAGGCTGGCTTTTGGGAAATAGCACTTTAGGCTCCAACTATTGGCACATCCAGCCTATTTTGATGGCCTACAGATGTGAAATAGAATTTAAATTGGGACTAGCTGGAAAATCTTACACATACATGACCACACTCCAGGTCTGCATCTCCCCTAAAGGCCTTGGCCTTCAGAAACCCCTGCTCTTGTGAAAAAACGGCAGCCAAGATCACCTCACCTGGTCGTTCATGTCTCCAGACTCCCAGAGGGCAAACACCTTCTGCTCGTCCGGGGAAGCAGCAGTCTGTGGGGGAAACTGACGGAGGCCAGGCTTGAGTTGGTTGGTCTTTACCACAAGGATCTATCTGCTTTGCCTGCCTCAGCCCTCCTTGCCTGCACTAGCCCAGTTCTAAGAATGTGAGTTCCAATCCCAGCTCTGGCCTCTCACTAGCTAGGGGGACTTGGGCAGCCACAGAACTGTGTCTGTGTTCTCGTCTTACGTGGGGAGGAGGCCAGTCACACCCCAGCAGCCTCCCAGAGCGTCCCTGAGAAAATAGCCCGGCATGCCTGGTGAAATGCCCACCCTAAGGCCCACAGGGGTACCGGTGTGGTGGAGAGGCCAGGTCTGTCTGACTTCCTGTTAGCCTGGCATTAGCTCCTCTCTCTGCTTTTCCATCCAGTGTCCCCCACCCTAAGGTGTCAACCCTCAGAAGTGTTTTGGGAAGCACCCACTCCCCCCTAACTCCTCAGGGGTACCCAAGGATGCCTTTCAACTGCTTCCTACAAGGACAGTGGGAAGTCAGTGTGGGTCAGAGGCCTGGTCCCAGGTGCCAATCCATCCATGCCACTTGGGTCAGCAGGGTCTGAACCCATGTTCAGGGAAAGGGTGGCACAAGCCTGGGTACCTGAAAAGGGGACAGAAAAGGAGACACCTGGTACAGCGGGATCCAGTCCGGGCTCCACACTAGAAACAAGGCTGGTACTACCACGTGGAGCCCTAAATGCACAATCTCATTCAATCACCGAACCGAGTGGGAGAGGAAGCACAAGGAAGCATAAGCTGAGACGTGCAGCTTATCTGTGGTCACACAGCTAGTAAGCAGCACGGCCAGGAGCTAAACTCGTCTTTGCAAGTCAACTCACTCTCCCTAGGCCTCAGCTTGCGTCTGTAAAAGGACAGGCCCAGCTGCAGTAGTACATGATGGCAGACACTGCTACTCGGCAGGCTGAGGACACATGGGAGGCATGGCTTTGGTGCCCAGCCCACCCTAAAGTCGGGCGTGACAGCACGTGCCTGGTACTCCCAGCTACCTGGGGAGGTCGAGACAGGATTGTGACGTGACACAGCAAGACCCTATCTAAAAAAATGCCACAACGCATACAAGAAAAAGCCCCCAAACCAAAAATTGAGGAGGTTAAACAGAACTGAGGTCTCTTCCCTCCCAAACATGCCTATGATAGGTCCCCTGTCAGGATCATAAGGAGAGCTCCAGAAGGGCCTCGGGCCTTCCACAGAACTAACCCCTCCTCAAGGAAGACGCACAGCTAGAGCAGGTCCTGGGATGGGGGGACCTGAGAGCACCTCCAACTTGGTGAGCTCTGTCCACTCCAGCGGCCCAGGATGACCTTGCTGACATCAGGCAAGTGCCCTTCCCTTGCCTAGCCCAGCTCAGAGAAAGGTGAGCCTGAGAGAGGGACCACCTGCTGGGTGGGAAGCCCAGGTCTTCCTCACCAGACCTCACCAGAAAGCTCCTGCCAGCAGGGCCAGGTCCCCGAGAGCCCAGCCAACTCAGGAGCCAGGGCCTGCTCTCCTAATTCTGTTTTGCATGTACATGGGGACAGGCCTTGCCCACAGGACACCAGCAAGGCCGGAAGTGCTCCTGTTCTTGGCCCTGGAGACATCACCACTCCCTTCTGAAGAGACAGCCACTCCCGCCCCACCCCATCTGTTGCCAGGTCTAGGCAGGACCTGGGAGAAGAAAGCCAGGGCAGCCTTCCTCGGGCTAGGACCTGGCCCTCCCTCTTCCTCCTTGGCCAAGGGGGACAGTCTCCCACACCCTCTATCCCATCTCCTCCACACAGTGCCCCTCTGCTGGCAGGAGAGCAGCCCATCACCCACAAGGCCTGGCACCAGAATGCTGATGGGACACAAGTTGGGGCACTGACAGCACTCTGGGGTGGCACTCAGCTCCCCTCAGTGGAAGCAGAAAGGACCCAGAGCCACTCTAGTGAGGTGCGGATTCCAGCTGAACCATCTCTCAAGTATGCGACCTTTAAACAAGCTCATGTCACTTCTCAGAACCTCAGTTAATCTGCAGGTTGCAGAGAGGATCAAATGGAGTCAGAGGCGAAACCATTCTGGAAATGGCAGAGCTGGCAGGAGACAGTGAGGTGCCATCAGGACAGGGTTAGACACCAGAGGAGACCATGTTTGTGGAGGCCCCGCTCTAGGTCAGGCAGCAGGATAGGTCTTTAGACACCTTATTCAGCCCTTGCCACAGTTCTAAGACACATAAGCCAATGTTCCTCCACTTTGGGGGTGGACACAGCCTTGGAGAGGCTGACGAGGCCATGGTCACACGCAGCCCCCACCCGAAAGGAGTCACACCAAGGGTGCCCTGCACAGCCCCATGCTCCGCACAGCCTCCAAACAGCAGGCTCCCTCTTCAGGTACCCGGGCTGCTCCCACGGTGAGCAGCCTTCTCCCCAAAGCTCTCTTCTGCCAGGGAAGATGCTGTCTGCCCAGCAGCCCCCAAGAGGCTCATGGCACCCTAGTTCTGCCGCCTGGTCCAGCAAGGGCAGCTCTACTTACAGGCACCAGTATCTGCTTGCACCCGGCGGCCAGCACCGTGTCCTGCAGCATGCGGTCTGAGATGCCGCTGAAGAGCAAGTGGCCCGGGGGCAGGCTGGCTAGGTGCAGGTTGAAGAGGCGCTTCAGTTCGCTCAGCGTGAGCACAAACTGTCTCTGGAAGGTGGCCTCCACAAAGGCCTTCAGTTCCCGGGCCACAGGAGTGTTGGCACAGCCCGGGGGTGGGTGCCCATTGAAGCTGTCCCCACCAGCAGCTCGTCCGGCAGGTAGCCCGTTGGCCAGCCTGCTGCTGAGGCCGCCGCTGGGTGAAGTGTCCATGGGCTCCTCCTCCGCAGCCTCCTGCTCCTCCTCCTCCTCACTCACTGGCTCCTCCTTGATCCGCACACCAGGCAGGACTGCTGACACCCGGGCCTGTTCCTTCCGCCGCTGCAGCTCCCGTTCCAGCAAGGCATGGTTCTGCTGGGCCTTGGTTCTGGCCACTTGGACCCGCTGGTCTCCAGAGACTAGCCCAGCAGGCCCTGCAGGGAAAGGCAGCATTGATCAGGGAGGCTGAGACCACTCTGCCCTGGGACAACCCCGTCCATCCCACAGACAGCTGAGGCTGAAGCACGAGGCCCAGTGATACCTTTCACTCCCACTCACTCGGGGCACTTAGCCAGCAAAGAAGGAAGCAGCAGAACCAGGGGAGTCAAGCGCCCCGGCTCAGAGCAGGTAGAGCAGGCCCTGTGGGTTCTCTCCAGCAGCTCCTCCTGCCCCCTGCCTGCCAGGCACCCGGCAGGGTCAGTGTGTCTCAGGCCTGGACCAGAGCCCAACAAGGTGGGCAGCAGGATGAGGAGACTCAGGAGTGGCCACAGTGAGAGCCCCTTACACACCTGATTGTCCCTCTGGCTTCTTTGGCATGGTTTCCTTGACAAGGTTATAGACTTTCTCTAACCTGAAAGAAAGAGTAAACACTTTGATTGCCAAACCACGTCCCCCACCATCTGCCTCACAGTACCAACACCCCCTTCAGCCCAGGACATGCTGGTCACCAATGATGGCATGTGCTTGGGGCTCTGCCAGCCACCAGGTCCCGTCCCCTGCAGACCCCTCCTGGCAGTGTGCAGGCCCCGTGCTCACAGAGCCCTGTGGCCAGAGTGAAGAGTGCCACCGCCCCTCCCCCCATCAGCCTGATGAGCAGGGAAGAGGCAGCTGGGAGGATGCGGGGGTCAGCAGGCAGCGTCCACCTGCGTGGAGACGGGCGGTGGTGCCAGGCCCCCGCTGGCCTTCACTGCCTGGCCGCTCAGCCTGCTGGTCCTGCCTGGCTGCCCGTACTTGGCCTGGATGCCCGTCCACAGCATGTGCTGCCGCTGGACAACGTCCGGGTGCTTCCTGATGAACTCGCCGTCGTAGGGCAGTAGGAACTCCCAGCCTTTGTTGATCCTCACCACGGCCATGTGCTCCAGAAAGTCCTTCACGTCCTCAGCGCAGAGCTGAGGTGGAGGGCAGAGTGTGAGGCCCCGCCAGCCCAGCCCCTGCAGCGGGCCCGGCCCCAGATCACGAAGGCACCACTTACTTTGGTCACCGTGGCCACCTCTTTCCTTACCACCCAGCGGCTCTGCGTGAACTTCCACATCTAAGGGAGGAAAAGCAGCACATTCCAGGGGACAGCAGTGACTGCTCCTAAAACAGTCCCCCCTAACCCACGAGTGTCCTGACAGCAAGGTTCAGGGCTGGATGGCACAGACTTGAGTGCCCTGACTCCTAGCCACATGGCCTTGGGCAGTCACTTTAACTTAACCTCCTATTCTCTCTTTTGTAAAAGACCACCAGGGTCTTCTCTGGGGCAGCTGGCCCCACCCCATCCTATCTAACCCAATCGCTCTGTGGGGGTAGGGGTGCCTCGCTTGTCACGTGCCTGCATGCATGCTGCATCACCAAGGCCTCCCAAGGTTACTGGGAGGAGCCAGGGAGGTGACACTGCAGAAGGGCTTCCCCAGCCTCCCCGCACAGGCAGCACTGCACAACAGAGGCCCCCTTCCTTCCAAAAGCTCTCCACTTCTTACAATCTCCACTCTGCCTCAGCAGCTCTCAGGGCCCCTGCATTGCTCTCTGGGGGTGCCTGGGTGAGACACACGAGGAGTGTCACCTCTCAACTCAAATACAACCTAGACTTTCTCCCAGGCCCTGTTAAGACAGCCTCTGTGTGACTAGAGGAGGGACAGGCATGGCGGCTGAGTACGAGTGGCACCTGGCTTGAGTGGGTGAGCCTGAGAGTGGCCACTCGCTGCACTCTGGGCCGGATGATCATACGGCATCAGGCGTCACTGCCAAAGGAGCTGCCGACATCCACACCCGACCAGGATGAGGGGAGGAGAGGCTGCCCTGCCCGACTCGGCCTGCACAAGAGCTCATTCCAGGTCACCACGGACAACTCCATCCCAGGTCACCATGGACAACTCCAAGGGGCTGATTTCAGCAAACTCAAAGCTCAATTCCAAGGTCAAGGCAGGCTCTACAGGGGTTCAAGGCCTCCCTGGGGTGTAAAGCCGTGGATGAGATTTAAGCTCTGGATACTGACCCGAAAACAGGGTGAGGGAAAGGAGGGATCCATAAGCCCAAGGTCACAAACTCAGGGTACAGGCACGAATGAAGATTTGGTATCAAGATTTTGATTTGTCAAATCTGACAACTAAGGCAGTGTTTTTAAGCCACCACTCAAGTCAAACGAAATCATGATCTGTCGGTGGAATCCAGCCCTTTCACGACCTCCAATAAGAACTAAAGTTCTATGAGCCTCCAGAATTCTGAGAGGAGGTAGGCAGTCAGAGACCAGGGACCCCACTGTGTGGCCTCCTCACATCGCCCTGTCTGGGGGCCACTGCCCACCTCGCACCCCACCCCAGTGGGAAGACCAGTGAGCTCGGGCACTTACAACGAAGTCCCGACCCCTGCAGAGCACGTCGGCGGGCACGCCACTATGAGGGCTGGACGAGTCCTTGGGGTACAGGATGTCGCTGCCAATGAAAGAAAGGCGTGGGTCAGTCCCGTGCTTAGCCTCCTCCATCGACTCCTTCCAGGCACTTGAGCTGAAG
Source organism: Tupaia belangeri chinensis (assembly GCF_000334495.1). Taxonomy (NCBI): domain Eukaryota; kingdom Metazoa; phylum Chordata; class Mammalia; order Scandentia; family Tupaiidae; genus Tupaia; species Tupaia belangeri. Next base: position 328,674 of record NW_006198035.1, read on the forward strand.
CCCAGGACTCATAGGCTGCGCCCCCCAGCCCAGCCCAACAACTTGGGCCTCTTTCCAGCATCACCCGAGTGCAGGCCTGAGCCCCAGCAGCTCCCAGGAGTGTGGTTCTGTGTATACAAATGGGGGAAGGAAGCAGGCCCATAGCCCCCAAAGTTGTCCCTCCCACCTTCTCAACCCACCACTCACACACTGAATGGCCCTGCCCCACGACATACTGCATGTCCAGGGAGGGGCTGGAGATCAGATGAGGAGGGCAACCTCAAGGTGGACCCAGACCTCTTTGGAATAGAGTCCCACACTAGTCGCAAGTGTAAAGTGTGCGTGATGCCAAGGGACACTGGTGACAAAGCAATCACGAGGCCTGTACTACCTGCCAGAGGTGCACATGGGCCTGTGAGCTAAAGTCAGAGGTCAGAGGGCTGGTGCTAAGCTGGGCTGTGGTCAGGCCCTGAGGCACAGCACAATGTAAGCCTTTGGAGGGAAGAGGCCCAGCCATAGGATTTTAGAGTAAAGAAGGCCTGGGGCGAATGTTCAGGGGATCGAGTTCCCAGGGTTTCTGCAGCATAACCTCAACTCCAGCTCCAGACACAGCCCTGACGCCCAGCAGCAGCAAACACCACCCAGGACAGCCAAGTCCAGGTGCCTTAGCTCTCCCTGTTCTCGGGGTTCAGTCCCACTGGCAACCAGCTACCAACACCCTCCCCAGCAGACTTTTGGAAAGGACCATGCCTGGGGTGTTCATCCTGCCACGGGCATCCACTGAGCCCATGCTGATGAGGGAGCCTGTCCATGCCATGGGCCTCCCTCAGTGTTCAGTGTGCCTCACCGTCATAGTGCCCCCATCGTCTCCAGCCATGCACCCCATCTGAACGAGAGCACAGTGCGTGGCACAGAACAAGGGCTCCAGGCACAGCGACGGAATAAAGCCCGAGTTTTGTTTTTATCTCCGCAGAGGGACACAAAGGGCCAGGGCATGGAAGGGCTGCCATCCACAGGCCTCCAGCATGGGCAGCATCACAGCTTGGGGAGGCAGTGTGCTCAAGGCCAGGAGTCCCCATCCTCAAGCCACACACACAGGCCGCAGGCGAAAAGGGCAGTATCCCAGGGCACACGTGCACCAGGGACAGAGCCCAGGTCTGCAGCACAGAGCTTGGGTTTACCCCGGCTCTGTGGCTGCCTTGCAAGAAGACTGGCAAGTCTTTTCACCTCTCTGAGCTGGCGTCCTCAGACATGCGACAGAATCGCCTTCCTAGCTTTCATCCATCCATTCAGGGCATAAGTATGTGCAGGGAGTCCCATTTAACAACAGATGTGCTGACGCCAAGGTCTTCTTTATGAGAAGTTTGTGTGTAACCCAGGACAGCACTTCTGTTGGCCAGTGAAGGGGCGCCACCGTGTGGCAGTAACATGAATATGCATCACAACGCCTTTAGTCAACCAACTGAAATGATGGACTTTTTGCAATTACTTTTTTTTTTTTTAAGAGGTTTTTGCTATAGGGCGCGTGTGCTCACCAGACAGACAGAGACAGAGAGATAGAAAGCGAGAAATCACCCCCCAGGGGGGATGGCCACGCCGCAACCCCTTCTCCTCTCGGGATTCTTAGGTACACACGCACACATGCCCGGCCTGAGTTTTAAGCCACTGGGTCCAGGATGTGAACTGTAGTCCACTACGTGGGAGTCCAGTGACATAGTCATTACGCTAACTGCTGGTCCCCTTGCAATTACTTTTTTTTTTGGAGAGGGTTTTTGCTATAGGGTGCGTGCGCTCGCCAGACAGACAGAGAGAGAGACAGAGAGATAGAAAGCGAGAAATCACCCCCCAGGGGGGATGGTCATGCCGCAATCCCTTCTCCTCCATTCTCTTCTCGGGATCTTGGGCACGCACGCACACACGCCCGGCGTGAGTTTTAAGCCACCGGGTCCTGGACGCAAACCAAACCGCAGTCGACTATGTGGGAGTCCAGCGACATAGCCATTATGCTAACTACTGGTCCCCCCCTTGCAATTACTTTTGAAAAAGAAATCAGGAGCACTTCAGTTTGTCAGATTGCTTATCTTACACTACACTACTTTAAAAACGAGTCTTTATTAGTATATTTTACATTACCATTTAAAGTTAATCAAATTCAAGTTTGCATAAAATATAGTCACCTGTATTTACCAAGCACTACACTGGGTATTAGAGACACTAGGAGAGTCCACACACATAGTTCTAGTCCCTTGAAACTGATGGGCTGGTGAAAAAAATCACAGGAGAAGAGAAACTACTGAAAGACATCAAGCCACAAATTCAAGAGCCAATGGGATATGTAAAAAGAAATTCACAATTAGATACATCTCAATGAGCTTGTTGAAGTCCAAAACAAAGAGAAATGCTTAAAAGTAGAGGGAAACACAGGTGGATTACCTTCAAAGAACAAGAATTAGACAGTGAACTTGGTGAGGGAAGGGAATCAATGAAGTCAGACTAAAATAGCATTATACTAATGTGTAGAAGGAAAATAATCACCAACCTAGAATTCTACATTCTAAAAAATATCTTTTAAGAACAAAGGCAAAATACACATTACCAGGTCAACAAAAACCTAGCTAATTCATTACCAGCAGATCTGTACTAAAGGAAATACTACAGCATTCCTTAGGGAGAAGAAAATTAGCCCAGACACAAACTCCAAAGATGTCCAAAGGAATAATAAGCAAAATAAAAAGACAAATGTATGAGTAGATCTAAAATACAAAGAGAACTAAAATATACAAATACAATGGCACATGAGATCAAAGGAAGATAAAATAATCTCAGATCGAGCCAGCAGATGGCATGCTGATGAAGGTGATAGATTCCCCCATATGGCTGAGAGCACAGTTCAAGTCCTGGATCCGGGAGCTTGAGAAACACACTGGGTCCCATGAGTATGCGTGCCCAAAATCCCGAGAGGAGAATGGAGAAGGGATTATGGCATGGCCATCCTCCCTCGGAGCCCTTTCTCTTTAGCTTGCTCACTCTCTGTCTCTCGCAAGCACACAGAACCCATAGTAAATAAAAAATAAAAAACCCTGATTTTTCTTTACTTTTTTTGAAGAGGTTTTTGCTATAGGGCACGTGCACTCGCCAGACAGACAGAGAGACAGAAAGCGAGAAATCACCCCCCAGGGGGGATGGTCACGCCGCAGTTCCTTCTCCTCAATTCTCATCTTGGGATCTTGGGCACATATGCACACACGCCTGGCAAGAGTTTAAGCCACTGGGTCTGGGAGCATAGCAACATACCCATTATGCCAATTGCTCATCCCAAAATCCTGATTTTTCAACCACTGAAGACCTTTTGCCCAGATTTCACCCTCCTGCTCCCCAGTCTAGCCAGGGACCAGGAAAAAACGTATAATCCATCAGATGACCAGAAACCATTGCAGAGGCATAAGAAATATGAAAAACCAAGAAACTATCTCTAAAATATCTCTCCTCTAGTGGAAAAGAATAACTTCTCTTCCTCCACAAAGAATGCAAGGGAGGGGGCCAGCAAGTAGTGTGGTGGTTAAGGTGCTGGACACTCCCACATGGCTGACCACAGTTCAAATCCTGGACCTGGTGGCTTACTTCCTCCCTCTCCCTCTCTCTCTCTCTCTCTGGTCAAATTAAAAAATAAATGAATGAATAAATAAAATTAAATAAATCATTAAAAAAAGAATACAAGGGAACTCATGGAAATGTCAGATAAGGAATTTTAAATATTTATAGTGACAAAGCTAACAGAGATGCAAGAGAATAGAGACAACGAACTCCAGAGATGCAGGAGAAAAGAGACACCAAGTTCCAGGAGGTGAAGAAGTTCTTGCACTATCTGAAAGAGGAGATACACATCATAAAAAAGAAAAAAAACGGAATTGTTAGAGATGAAGTCCATAATACAAGAAATCAAAACTTCCACTGAAAATATCAAAAGCAGATTAGATCATGCAGAAGACCAAATCTCAGATGTAGAAGATAGAATCTCTTTACCTAGAGAAATTCATCAAAAAGACTGAGAAAATAACTCCCCAAAATGAGAATAATATATGAATAACACTAGATACCATTAAACTCCCGAACATCTGGATCATCAGTATCCCAAAAGGCGAAGAGACTAGTAAAAGCATTGATAATCTATTCCATGAAATCCTGGAAGAAAATTTTCCAAACCTAGAGAGACACTCAAATATCCAGACCCAAGAAATACAAAGGACCCCACACAGAATCAACCCAAGAAAATCTTCCCCAAGGCACATCATAGCCAGACTGACCAAAACCACAGACAGAGACAAGATACTTAAAATTGGCAAGACAGCAATGTCAAGTTACTTTCAAAGGATATCCCAAAAGGCTAACATCAGACCTCTCATGGAAAACAATGCAAGCAAGGAAGGAATGGGAAAATATATTCAAAGTGTTAAGTGAAAATCAATTTCAACCAAGAATACTATACCCAGCAAGATTATCTTTCATATGGGAAAAAAAGACAAAAACATTCTCAGATAAACAAAACCTGAAAGAATTTACCAACACTAGACCAGTGCTTGCTGAAGGGAGCGCTATACCAGGAAAACTAAAGTCGGACACACAGAAATCAGAGTACAAGAAACAACCAAGAGAATGGCCAGCCTAATGGTAGGGACGAGTCTGGAGTTGCATGTTAACTTCCAGAGTTTAAATGGAAACAGACCACAGTGACACTGCAAATTCAATAGAAGAGAGATCAATTACATGAGTCTGAACTAGTAAAATAGAATTTTATGACTTTTGACTAAAACATTACTGACTTTATTTGATGCTTTGATTTCTGTATTTAAGGATTTTTGTCTTCTCTTCAACTGTTGATAGGTTCATCTACCTACTATCTGAACTGAGCCCTAACCTCCTTTATCCTGGCTTTAAATTTTAAGCAAATTTCTCTTACCATTTTTTGATTTTCATCTATTAAAACTAAAACTTTTTTAATTAAAAAAATCCATTTAAAAAATACCTATTAATGCCTATTTAATGACTGTAGTAAGCTATATAGCCCCAGCGAGGAGCTACTTTATAGCATGTTCACTTTACTCACTGAGGTTTATGCCTGAAGTCAGACAGGAGTTCATAAATACCTATCAGCTGCACTTGCTATTGAAAGTCTTTAAATTTAGATGGGAAACCACATTTAGTATGTTGTGATGATGCTCAGGGAATGAAGGTTAAGTAATTAAAAAAAAAAAAGTTGCAGGAGAAAAAAAAACAGTAAAACTGTTCGTATCGAAATTTAAAAAAAAAATGCATACATGATGACTGCAGTAAGCTATAAAGCCCCAGCTGGGTACTACTTTATAATATAATATGTTCATTCTACTCGCTGAGGTTTATGCATAAAGTCAGACTTGGGTTCATGTATAGGTATACATCAGCTGTGCTAGCTATTGGATACATTTAGACTAATTAAGTTCATTAGCAAATCAATTAAATGGGGGGGAAGGCATAGAAAGCAACCATGGATACCAGAGACAATGTGGGAGGAGGGTGCGACATGGCAGAGGGTGAGGGAATCAAGGATGGCAAAACAAAAAACAAAGTATACAAGACATAAGAATTGGAAAATTATTGGCTGATAACATGTATGTTGATGTGCTTGACTGAGCCAATACACAGTGTATTTTGGATGGAAAATTCATTTGTATGCTGTAATGATGTATAGTGAATTAATGTAAAAATAAATAAATTTAAAGAGAAAAAAAGAAAAGAAAGTCTTTAAATTAATTAAGATCTCCAGTGAATCAATAAAATGTGAACAAAAAAAGGCATGGAAAACAACTGTACACATCAGAGACAGTGTGGGAGAAGGGGGGATTTGGTAGAGGGTGAGAGATAGGGAATCAAGGAGAGGAAATAAAACCAAAATATATAAGAAACAAGAAATAGAAAATTATTTGTTGATGATAACCTGTACGGTAATATCTTTGATTGAGCCAATATACAATGCATACTGAATGGAAATTTTCATTTTGTATAATGTATTGATGTATAGTGAATGACTGCAAATTAAAAAAAATAAATAAATAAAAACCACCTGAGATCTGCAAATTGTCTTGGAAGAGAGTGAAAAGCGGCAATTAATATGAAGGTGTGATATGTCATGGAAACCTGTAAGGTAATCAATAAAAGTCTAGAGATAATCTCTAAATTAGCAGAAACATAAAAAAGAATCCAACAGACAAAAAGGATTAACATAAAATGACTGAAGGCAGGACAAACTGCAAGCACTAGGGCAGATTTAAATGCAAACGTCAACAATTTAGATTACACGTTTGAGCCAAGTGCTCCACCAGATGACAACTTACCTCTTCACCACCCAGTTTCCTTGCACTAACATCGCCACCTTCTGGATGCCACGCAGAACAGCCACAGAGTCCACAGAGGGGCCCAGGAGGCTCATCAAGTTGGCAAAAGGCATGACCTTCACTGAGGGCAGAGGAGGTATTAGAACAGGAACAGGGGCCCAGCCCTTTCTTGTCCATCAAGCTGGTACAGATTCAAGCTCACATAATAACCCAGAATGTGAAGAGTAATAACAACGACATCAGTAACAATATAGCTGACATGCACCGGCTTCCTAAATGCCAGGCACTTGCATTTGCTGAATCCCTACAAGGATTGTAGGAGGGAGTGCCCCATGAGGAGACACTACTCGGGTCTAGAAAGGCTTCTAAACTCACTCACGATCACTTGGCTTGTAAATGGCAAAGTAAGGATCTAAACCCGAGCTATCTGGGTCCAGAATCCAGGTCTCTATTGGGCTCTGCTGATTCCTGTGCACCAGAGCCTACAGCTCAAATGGGCAAGGGACAGGGCCTGGGGAGGGTCCAGAGTCCCTCCAGGAAGTGCCCCAGCCTGGTGCCCTGGCAGCCTGAATCACAGTGGGAGCTCGCCTCTCCACCAGGCCCTGGACCTCAGAGGAAGAACCCAGGGCCTGAGACAGCTTCTCCTTCGAGCTCAGGTCTGCTACTCTTCAGCTCCAGGTCCCTGAAGGTCTGACGCTCAGAGTCCTTCAAGAAATGGAGACAGTCCCTGCTGTGCAGCACCTGGCAAGGGCGCTGGGTGAAGACACTTCATTGTCAGAATGACCTGTTCACACGTGCATGCAAGGCTCTGGGCTAAGCCCAGCAGAAGCCTCGTCTCTCTGATCCTCATGTAAGCCCTGAGGAAACATTGGTAAGCTAAGGCTCAGAAAGGTTAGTGACCTACTTGAGCTCACACAGCAGGGGGGTCCATATGGGAAAGGCCCATGCTTCCAGGGTGTAGGGGTGCACTACTTTCCAGATAAGGACAGAGCTGTAAAGCTGCTCAGGCTTGGGGGCACAGGGGCCTCTGGCCTCACCCTGTGTTCCTCAGACTTTCCCACAGACACCACTTCCCCAGGAGCCACCAGGGCTGGGGCCCCTAGGAGGGCTGGGGGCAGCCACCTACCATTCTTCATCAGGATCTTGATCTGGTCAGCCAGGGGCAGGGTGCGCAGCTGGGCCATGGACAGCACGTTACTGGGGGCCATGGGCTGGTCTCTGCAGAGAAGGAAGGCCATGGGTGAGAGGCAGTCAGCCTGGAGGGGGTGTCCAGCCCACCTCTACTCACTTCTCCTCCTCCTGGCTGGGTGGCATCAGCATCATGAGGTACTCACTGTGAGGAAAGGGTAAGGGTCAGATGGCTTGGTCCCTGGCGCCTGGGGTGAGGGGCAGGAGAGGCACACAGCTGGGGGCCCACCTGCCCTGCCCCGCCCCACCCCAGCAGCCCTGAGCTCACAGAGCAAGCAACCCTGTAGACAGGGGCATCATCTCCTCCCATGCCCTCCCTCCAGTGCCCCAGCAGACCAGTCCCACCTGGGTGCCTTGACCAGCTCCATGCTCTCCGCCCCACTTGGACCCTGGCACAGCAGGTACTGGCGCTCATGCTCCGAGCGGCTGTCCTGTCAGGGGAGAGAAGTCATGGGAGGCATTCAGTGGGATGGCCTCCTCCATCACCCCAGTTCTCACCCATCACCTTCCACTCCAGCCATCTGTTGTCCTGCCCAAGGCCAGCCATAGGACCACATCCAACCTCTTGCAGCCTCTGTGATGTGGCCCCAACCAATGGCCTCCTTAGCTTTCTGCTAGGCTCACCCCTGCCCCCTGCCAGCTTCAGTGTCCTGCCTGTAACATAAGACCACTATCGGCAAGAAATAAAATGACAGCTAATAATGGCCAGCCAGTGGCACAGTGGTTAATGAGCCTGTATCCAACATGGCCAACTTCATGGTTTGAGTTTGGGACCCAGTGGCTTGAAAAATATGCTGGGTGCATGTGCATGCATGCCCAAAATCCCAAGAGGGGAATGGAAAAAGAACTGTGGCATGGCCATCCCCCCGAAGGAGTGATTTGTCAGTTTCCCACTCTGTCTCTTTCTCTCTCTCCTCCATGAGCACACGAATCCTACAGCAAAAATTAAAACAAAAAAACCAGCTAAGGATAGAGCACCTATCATGTGTCAAACTCTGTTCCAATGACCGTGCCTACCCATTAACGAACCTCACCCATAAAGTAACTTAAAAGGTAGGGGTAGATCACTACTCCATTTACAGACATGGAAACGGAGGCTCAGAGAGGTTATAGGTACTTAACTCAAGGCCACATAGCACAAACAGCATAAAGTCCAGAAGTCTGACCTTGAGTCTAAGGCACTGTCAACACAGATTTTTTCCCAGAAAGATTCCAGAAATCAGAAGTTGCTCTTCTGTCCCCAAAACTGGGGAGCCCTAGCCCATGGTGTCTTTGGGAGCTAATATTTCAATTGCTTCTCTTGCTCAGTACACAGTTTCAAGGATCAGGTTCTAAAGTGAATGCATGAGATGAAAAGCGAGTGTAGTAAAAAGTCCCCTGGGCAGGTACGCTGTGCACTCTGGGGTGTACGACAGATGGCTGATTCTCCGTTGCAGTGCCAGGTGAGGCAACTGGCCTGTGTCCAGGCCCAGGCTGCTAGGAAAAATGGAACACCACAACAACCCCACCGCCAGCTCAGCAAGATACTGACACTAAGAAGAGTGCACCAGGCCAGAACTGCAGCCCAGGAGCAGCAGGCTAGCGTGTCCATCTCATACTCCCCGGGGCTCCTGCTAGGTGGGCAGCTGGAGTGGAGGAATCCTCTCCCTCCGTGCTACTATGGACAACTACAGCAGAACTTAAAGTAAGCTACAGAAGAGACGACGGGGTCCGCACTATGATACTTCTGGGCCCTGGGGCCTTTCTTCCAACACTCATCCTGGAGCCACTTTGGCGGCCAGCCAGGCTCACCCTCAGGCCATAGTAGTGCAGGTGGACCCAGGGCTCCTCCGCGTGCTTCTTCTGCAGGAACTCATAGGACTGCACGCGGCGCTGGCGGGCCTGCTCCGACTCTGGCCGGGAGAACCGTACCTGGCAGGAAGAGGCACAGAGCATACCCTCAGGCCTGTAACCCTTCCTGGATGTCATTTTAGTCCTGCCTGGAGATCCAAACTCCCCACATCCAGTACTGCCAACCCTTACCTCTTCATTCCCTACAAGGATCTTTTCAGTTCCGTCCTACCCACACCCCTCCAGAGCTGCCAAAACAAGCCAGGGCACAGGCTGCTCTTGCTTCAGCCTGCCCTGCCCAAGGGTTTTGGGCTGCACTGGAGAATCCTAGGGAACACCAAAGCCAGAGGGTCTTGAAAATACACAGGCCCAAGGATGCTTTATCAAATGAAGGCTATGAATCCCCAAGAGGGGACAGGCATTTTCTAAGGTCACCTGACAAACTGGTAAGAGAACAGGACAAAAACTGATGGCCTGCCCCCTGCCCGCCCCTCCCCCTCTATGTCAGGTCTGCCAGCACTTGCCAGTCCTCGGGGTGTGCACTCGCAACCTCAGTCACACTCATTTGCCATCTGCACCGTTATCTGTACGGTAACTTGTCTTTAAATACTCCTTTTAGGCCCAGCCATGGTGGCACCAGTGGGAGGGCACAGGAGCTAAGGCCACATAGGAGGCCCAAGCTAGGCAGGTGGAGCAGCGGCATAGCACCTGTGGTCCTGGCTAGACGAGAGGCTGGGGCAGGAGGGTCATGTCATGTCATGTCATGTCAGAACACCTCTCTCTGGCCAGCTGTGGTGGCAAGTGATAATGCGACACTCTGCAATGCTGGAAACCAACAGAAGATCAGGGTTCAACTCCAAGGTCAAGCTGTATGTGCCAAGGTCCAGGGCAGGGTAGGCACATGCATGTGTGCCCTGATCCTGGCTGGCTGGGAAAGACTAGGGGAGGCCCTGGTGAGAGTACATATCTTTCTCTCTCATGAAAAAAATGAACTTTTTTTAAAAAAGCAAACCTCTCTCTCTCCTGCCAAACTCTTAGGAAAAAAAAATATTTTCACCTAAATAGACTTGAATAGGGGAACTTTTATATAGCTTAATGTGAACCTAACATTCTTCTGATAATCCTTCAAATTCAGGATTAACTATGAAAATGGAAACTGATCATTGGTGCACTGCAGAAAGGACAGAGTCATACCATAAATGCACACAAGATTCTTCCTCCATGCAGACTGGCTCCATGGCAGAGGCCTGCCCAGGCTCCTGGGGTTCCTGGGGCCTGACTTCCTGTTCCCAGGCAATTCCAGCCAGGCCCTAGGACCTATTACAATTAGGCTGTGGCCGCTCAGGCTGAGCAGAGGCACAAGACTCCAAGGGTGAACCTCAGGTAAGCCCTCTCTGCCCAGCCCCTCCTACCCCCGTCTCTGAGCTACAGAGCTGCTGGCTGCCTGCTGGGCTGCATCCTCCGTCTTACGGCCAGGGCTCACCGTGATCTGCTTAACATCTTCCTCCGCCTCGTCCTGCGAAGAGTCCCCAGCTGCGAGAAAAACAAGCCACTGCTGGCAGCCTCTGGTGGTGCCCCCCTTCCCCACTCTCAATCCCACCCACGAGAGAGGCCTCAAGCAGGGTGGTCCATGAATTGCCCTTGTGGACAAAGGTAGTTGCTATGTCCACGATTTCCAACTGAGGGCAGTCTTGCTCCCCAGGGGACATTTGGCAGTTGTGGTCACTGTGGGTGAGTGGTATGCATCTAGGGGGCAGATAGGGATTTTGCTAGGCATCCTCAAATGCAGTCCCTTCCTGACTGAGCCATCCTGCCAAAGCACAGGCAGACAGCAGGGGTGGGGTCAGAGCTCACCCTCGTTGGCCGCCTCCCTCTCACGGTGCTTGGCATCTGCCTTATCCAGGTAGGAAAAGCTGGGCCGCAGCTGCAGGATGCCATGTAAGGGCGTTAGGTGGAGCTCACCTGGAAGAGAAAGAAGGGCTGGGACCGGACTCCAGGAACTGCAGCAGAGTTCCCAGTTTAGCTCAAGAGAATCACCAAGTCCTGACCCACTGCCAAACTGCCTCCCACTCCAGCTCCTCCAGTTCCTGGGGCTTGGGAAGTCTTCCTCCCAAGGGACTGGCCCAGAGGTCACAGCAGGCACACGACATGGGCCCTTCAGCTCAAAGGGCCAGCCTCCAAGTCCTCTGGGAGACTCCAGCACCACCCCCCAACACACACACACACACACACACACACACACACACACAATCTGGCCCCTGCTTCCCTCCCGCCACCAGCTGCTTTACCACACCAAACCCACCTGCTTCCCCATCTAGAGCTGTGCCAGACCAACCTCACTGCTCCCCCAGCCCCTACACAGACGAATTTCCTCTCGTCCTCCCCCGCTTCCTGTCAAAATCCCACCCTTCCGCTAAGTCTGCTTGTGCCAGCTTGGCTGAGAAGCCTTCCTGCTAAAGCCGGGTGAGTACCTATGGGTCTCTGATAATCTCTGATAACGTCTGTGTCTTTCTTCTGAATCAGACCCACGAACCAAACAAAGACCACCCGTTACAATCCACTGTGTAGGCTTGAAAGAGGAGAAACCAGAGGCTTGGACTCTATGAGAGCTCTCTGGACTCCAGAGGTCGCAGGAGGCTCCAGTGAGTAAACCGTTGGCCCCAGCACAAGGGATGTGACTTTGAAGAAATACATCCTTAAATGCTGGTCCCAAACAGCAGAGCGTAGTTATACAACACTACCTTTAATTTGGTTCTATTTGGTTTCCTAACTCTTCAAATTATCAATAGTTTCATTTATTCTTTACAGACTTAAATTAAGCACTTTGTATTTTTTTTTACCAGCTTTATCAAGCTATGACTCACATGCTGCACAATTCACCCACTTAAAGGATACAATTCAATGTATTTTAATAAATTCACAGATTTGTGTAACCGGCACCACAATTAACTTTAGATCATTTTCACTACCCCGGTAAAAAAAAAGTCAGTCAATCCTCCCTCTGCTCTCCCCAAGCTCCAGAAACCTCTCATCCCTCTATCCCAGACATTTCGCAGAGGCAATCCGTCCATGTGGTCTCCGTGCTGGCCCCTCTCCCTTGGTGCAATGTCCTCAGGCCTCATTCTCGTGGCCGCACGCACCAGTGCTTCCTTCCTGTATGTGGCCAAGTATGTGGTACATGGCTATGCCAATTTCTTTTATCCACCCACTGCTTGGTGGACACGTGGGCTGCTCCCATTTCCTGTCTATCCTGAAGAGTGCTAACGTGAATATCTGGGAACAGGTTTTGTGTAGACATGTTTTCATTTTCTTGGGGAGATGCTTCCCAAGAATTGAACTGCTGAGTCATAAATACTTTGTATTTAAAAATAAAACTCTGCCACCTGTCCCAAAAGACTTGCTAGGCTGTGTGTGTACCTGTGCCCTAGGACAGCGACACTGCACACCCGGGATGTTAGCCAGAGAAGTCTCCAAAGCGGCAATGCATAACTTCTGCCATTTCTATACCTGCCCAATCCCACCAGATGCCCGATATTCAGGAGACGCAGCAGTCAGTCACCAGGCAGGATAAGGTCTCCCTTTGCCCAGCCCCCTCCCGCCTTGCTCCCCCAGGACGCCCAGCCCCGGGTACCTTGCCTGTAGAGCGCAGCAGCATAGCGCGATGTGTTACTGGTGGTCTGGGAAGAACAGAAGGTTTGCTTGTCCATCAGCTTCCTGGGAGCAAAGGGAGAAACAACATCAAGGGGAGGAGGTACCAGCACCAGAATACGCCAGACCCGGCCCCCTTCTGCTGAGACCCAACAGCCAGGGACCAGAGCCATAGCACAGCCTCAGGAAGGGAACGGGTGGCTTTCTCTGTGGAAGAGAGGAGCAGTGGACAGGCACTCCAGGGCAACTCCCCACCTGGCCCAGGAAGACTTGGTGGGACCAGCAAGCTCAGGAGGGGAACGTCTGTGATGGGTCTAGCCCTTCTAAGGCTGGGATCCTGGTGGGGGCCTGGCCATGGGGCAGGAGGGATCAACGTCTTTATGGTCTTTGGAAGGTTCACACTAGAACCCAAAAAAGCTCAGAGGGCTTGGGGCCTGGAGACTTACGAGGAATAGGTGCTGGTCTCGTCCGCGCAGGCGCCGTCCACATTGAGCGCGATCTGCTCCCCTTTGCTGCGGCAATAGTTGGGACTCAGGGTGTCGATGGCCATCTCAAGCTCTACCTGGAGGCACCAAGCACCCCCACCAGCTCTGAGGACCCCACGGCACAGCTCTGTGGCCACCTCCTAACCCAGTCCCTCCCCAGGGGCCCTGAGGCTTCAGTCCAAGCCAAAGAACACAAACTGAATTCTAGTAGAAATGTCAGAATGGTGTTTTTGTTTGGGGAGGGTGCTATTTCTATGCAATTTACCCCCCCCCATACTCCCAAAGATCTACATTAGGTGCCAACAACTGGAAGAATCAAGAGAATTCTCATAAATACCCTCATTCCAACTTCACCGGGAAAGTCAGTGGACTGGTGATGCTGGGGCAGCATCTTTACATGGCCCCGGGACTGGGGCTGCACTGCCCCGTGAGTGGTCATGTGACTCTGGTTCTCCTCACCCCACCACCCCATCCCTCTCCAAGCCAAGGTTCTCCTTCTATCAGGTAGGCGGGCCTTATACTTGTCCCTGCCTCTCCCTGGGAGTCAAGACCACACCACTTCCACCCTCTAATCCATCTTGAGCCCCATTCCTCCCTGGTCTCCCTGAAGTGCCCCTACCCCTTCTGCAAACTTACTCCTTCCTCAGTTCTCAAGGCCTGCCAGCTGCTGGCTCTCCTAATTCACCAACCACTCCTGAGTTCCCTGCCCCCAGGGCCCAGCTCCTCACCCCCATCAGCTCCCACCCAAGGCACCCTCTTTTCCATCACAGGCAGCCCCACCTTCTGCTGCTTGGGCTTGATCTTGGCTGAGAGGTGAGGAATGTCATCGTAGGTCATCGAGGCCGGACGCACAGGGTACTAGGAGGGGAAGGGCACCATGAGACTACCCTGCCAAGCCCTAACCAGAGCTGGGCTCCAGCGGCTCCACCTAAGAACCAAAAGCCACCTCCGAGCCCACCCCAGCAGAGAAGCCAGTCACAGAAGGCGTGATTTCATTTCTATGAAGTGTCCAGAACAGGTAGATCCAGAGACAAAAAGTAAGCTAATGGCTGCCTAGGGCTGGGGGCAGGGCTGGGAGCAAGAAGCTGAGGTCTGATTGTTAACAGGTGCTGAGGTCTGATTGCTAATAGGTATGGGGTTTCTTTGGAGAGTGATAAAAATATACAAAAACAAATGGAGATGCTAGATGATCAGACCTATGGAGAGACTAAAATCCATTGCACTATCCATTTCATTAGGAGAATGGTGTAGTGTGTCAATTTTAGCCCAACAAAGCCATCATGAAACATAACTGCCACCACCACTCGGCCTGTTGTGGGGTTCAATGAATTAATATATGCAAAGCGCCACAAACAGTGCCTGCAAATTGTCAGTGCTCAATACCTGTAGCCACTATGAAAGCTACGGCTGCAGGGAGCAGAGGGGGCAGGAATAGCCACTGAGGGCAGACACAGGCAGCAGGACAGAGGGCTCCTGACTGCCCCTCTCCAAACCCCAGGACCGCGGCAGAGCAGGCACAGACAGTGTTAATGCCAGGCCAGGTCTGAACACTTCCATGGGGCACATCAACCCACACAGGCCCTTGAGAGGCAAGGATCACTACCAGCACCACTTTCCAAACGAAGCACCAAGAGATGACGGCACTCGCCCAAGTGCTGGAAGCTAAACTGTGACGGCCTCGATCCAGATGGCTGACCCCAGAGCCCAACTTTTAACCACTCCTAGATCCCGCTTCCCAAGTGCTGCCTGTTTCCCCATCTCTGAAGTGACAGCCTAGTATTAACCCACCCATAGAGCAAACAGGACTATCTTCTCACACGCTCCCTGCCGAGGACTCTCAGCAAGGCTGAGGGCAATTGCTCACCAGCTCTCACCCGAGTAAGCGCACCCCTCCACCCCGTCAACACTTGCTTTTTCCCTGCAAGTCCCGTAATTACCTGAAAAAGATAGAGCTTCTCTGCCAAACTCTTGGCCAAGTACACATCGATCTGGGAAAAGAGAAGAAGACTTAACCAGGAGCCAGGACACAGCACAGACACGCCCCAGCATGCACACGCTCCTGAATCTCAGTCAAGGGGGAGGAGGAAATAGCTCAGGTCACCCTAGAAACCGAGCAAACCAAGTCGCCAAACTAGCTCTATCCAGGGCTCCTTCCCTATAGCTCCCAGGGAAACGAAGACAAGAGCTCACCAAGACCTTACCCAAGTTCACCATGGCCTAATAAGAACACACCTTTCCCAGGTGGCCCTGCCCAGGATGGTCCCATAGCTGAGTTAGAGGCTGTTCTGAAAGGATGAGTACGAGAGGGCCTCCCTGCCTACTGCCTAAGTCTCCTCTCGGTACCCTCCACCTCACTATCCTGACTCGATGTCACTCCATCTCACGGGGGTCTGCCAGGCCCTCTGACTGGCCTGGCCCCACCTCCTGTCTTCCCACACTAACTACCCACCTCACCATGTGGCAGCTGATCCTGCTTCCAAGCACTTCACACGCCCCATATTCTCTCCTACCCTGGGCCTTGGCAAATGCGCTTCCCTCCCCCTAGAATGCCCTCCATGCATGCCTCCCTGAGCCTCGACAGCACTCATCCTTACGGGCCTGGCTGAATCATACTAGAGCAGGAAGCACTTCGGGGTCCCTTGACCTCTGTCCTCAGGGTCCCTCGGGCTCCCTCCACCCCATCACCAACCACCCTCCTGAAGCTTCTGTTACTGCAGTTCACTCGCAGTTTAAATGCATTCCATAGCGGCATCAGGAGTTAGTGTAATGGCTATGTCGCTGGACTCCCATGTAGTCAACTGCGGTTCGAGTCCCGGACCCGGTGGCTTAAACTCATGCTGGGTGCATGTGCGTGCATGCCCAAGATCCTGAGAGGAGAATGGAGGAGGAAAAGGGATTGCAGCGTGGCCATCCCTTCTAGGGGATGATTTCTCACTTTCTGTCTCTCTGTCTTTCTGGAGAGGGCACATGACCTATAGCAAAAACCTCTCAAAAAAGAAAAAAAATGCATTCAATAGCTTAACTTAAAACCTTAGTCAGCAACAGTCCCCAAATACCAACCACCTCTATTCACCTCCAGGGCCTCCTCCCAGCCTCGGCCTTCAAACCAGATGCCAGGCTCCAGGTAGAGGGAGGCCACAGGCAGATCCAGTTGCTCTCTGCCTCTCAAAGGTCTGAGTCCTGGGCTTTGCAGGGTATGTGCGACTATCAGCTTTTCCTCTTCATGACCACTCTGGAACATGGCTCCTCGCTGGCTGCACTCTCAGAGTCCTTCCTTGTCAGTCTCACCCACAGCCCATGAGCTTCCTGGGGCAGGGACACTGTCCCAGGCCCCAGCACACAGTGGGTCTGGGGAACAAGAGCTGAATGACTGAATCAGACAAAACCTGGATAGGAGGAGTCACTGCTGAATCCATTCACTCTTGATGAAAAGCCACTGAATCGCTCTTAAGTGCTAGACACTGTACTTGGCTCTACAACCATACCGTGAACAGAACCAAAGTCCCTGTCCAACAAAGCTTCTATTCCAGGAAAAAGGAAGAGACAAAAAGCAAATGAATTTGAGACTAGGGGCTGACCGGTGCTTCAGTAGTTTAAATCCATGTACCTGGCTTAGCACAAGGTATGGGAGTGGCCCATAGGGTGAGATACGAGAAGGATGAGTACCACTGGACTCAGGGAGGCCGCTCTGAGAGGATGGTGCTGGGTCAGAGACCTAAAGGGAGGGAGGGGCAGCCTCGCCAGTGTCTGGGGGGATGGCAGAAGGAAGAGCAGGGTCAAGGGTCCCCAGGATACCAACAGGTGCCTGACTAGCCTGAAGACACATGGAAGGGACCCAACCCTGCTGCCTGCAGGTACAGCACAGGGTGGGGCACGGTTACCTCCTGTACGACTGGGTCATCCTCTTCATTGGCCATACTAGGGGAGAGCCCACCGTGTAGTCTCGGACTCGATCTGCAAAGGAGAGCAGGAGATGCAGGCCAACAGTCAGTCATCCAGCCGACATTTCTGGGCACCTGTTCTGTAAGAATCCCACACTGGGAAGGAAGACCCAAGACAAACACACCGACCCTCTTTCCACATCTATCCTACAGTCAACAGTGAACAGGCAACTACACATGGGGTGGGGGAAAAGGGAACAACCAGCGGTAAGTACAGACAGGGAGGCCTGAGTCAACACACGTCGGTTGTACCTGTGGGACAACTCACAAAGAACTCACTGCCATGGAGGAGAATGAAAGCAGGCTGGTCCACAGCCATGACTAAAATACTCAGGTACTGAGGGTTCCAGGAAGCTTTAGAGGAGAGTCCGATGTGAAACACCAAGAAAAACAATCCTAACACTTCACAGGAGTGCTCTCTCTAATATTTGATTTTCAAGCTGACTTTAACCCTAACCCTGAGAGAGATGACTCCTCCGTGTTTTGGGTGTCCCTATTTTATAAAGAGGAGACTAGAACTCCAAAGACATTCTTCATGTCTCTACCCAAGTCATGCAGCAAACAAGACGACTGACTAGACTTCAAATCCAGACCCCACCAAGTGGCAGTTGCAGGTAAGAGAGCTCAGCAGAAGGCAGGCCTTCCTGCTGGGGGACAGAGGATGTGAGCTAGGCCTTAAAGGAGAGATGCATGCGGATATGTGGGGATGCAGAGGCAGGAGAATTTCCAGGCGATAGGAAGCACCTTAGCATGTGTCTGCAGGGCAGGCTGCAGGTCTCCCTAGAGGTCACAGGTAGGAAGGCACCTGAGCTGCCACAGACCTCGCAGTTCCCTGAGTCTGCTGTGGGGTAAGACCACCACGATCTCTGCCACTACTACTTAACACCTGAGCTATTGACCATTTAAAAGGACATAGGGCCAGCAGGTGGCATGGCGGTTAAGGTGGCCAGATCCCACCCGGCCAACTGTGCAGCTTGAGTCCTGGACGCAGGGGCTTGAAAACACACTAGGCACAAAATCCCAAGGGGAGAATGGAAGAGAGCCCCCCTCTCCTCTCCCTCCACCCCCAGGGAGGGAGGTGCTTTCTCACTTTCTCTCTCTCTCTCCCCCTAGTGAGCACACACTCTCTAGTAAAAAATAAAAATCAAGAAACCAGCAGATGGAGTAATGGTTATGTCGTTGGACTCCCAGGTAGTCGACCACGGTTCAAGTCCTGAACCTGGCGGCTTAAAACTCACGCCAAGTTCTTGTGCATGCAAACCCAAAATCCCGAGAGGAGGATGGATGAGAAGGGGTTGCAGTGTGAACATCCACCTAGGGAGTGGTTTCTTGCTTTCTGTCTCTCTCGAGCACACGTGTCTTATAGCAAAAATCTCTCCAAAAGTTAATTAAATAAAAATCAAAATAAATTTTTTAATAAGGCATAATTCTTTTAGCACAGGATTCAATGTCAACTAACCCCCCTCCCCAGTCACCACCTGAAATCCTCTAGTTACAGAGAGACCTTCTGAGCTGGAGATTGCTTAGGCCAAATGATGGCTTCTCTTCCACCCAACCAACACCAGCAAATCCTGCCAGTTCTACCTTCAAAGTCTACCTCCACTGCCACCTCCCAGGTCCAGTCAGTTCCAACCTAGATGACAGCAACAGTTTCCAAACTTTTCCCTGCTCCCACCCTTGTCACCTACAAGCTTTGCTAAACCCCATGCCAGCAATCCTTTAAAAGTCAAGTCAGAGCATGTCACACTCTCCACAAAACCTCCAAAAGCTCCTATCACACTCAGAATGAGAACCAAAGTCCTCATCACCCCCCAGCCCCTGTATTTCTCAGACCTCATCTCCCACCCGCCTCCTGGGGTCCTGTTCTTTCCCCAACAACTTCATGGCTCCTCCTTTCACCACTTTCAGGTTTTTGCTCAAATGTCACCTCGTCACTAAGACCTTTTTGGTCCATCCTACGAGTCCTCCTCTGCTCTGATTCTCTGTAACGCATATCACCATGTGTCAGTTTATAGCCCTGCGTCTGTCCCCAACCCTGCTGCCACCAAGCTGTAAGTGACACGAAGGCAGAGACTTTGGTCTATTTTATCCCTTGTCATCTCCCCAGTGCCTACACACAGCAGGCATATAGTACATATTTGTTGTCTGAATAATGAACCACAGGAAGGCTATTTAATAGGGAGCTACAAAAGGATTTTGAGCAGAGGAAGATCTGGAAGGGGGGAGAGAGACTGGAGAGAGACAGGCTATCAAAACAGCACAGGACATAGAGAACTGGGCAAAATCAGAAGCCCCCAACTGACAGGTGCCTGCTACTGCACAGACAGGGCAGCGTGGACCCCACCCCACCTGCGTGCACCGGTCGTGCACCGGCTGCCAAGTACAAACACACCACGCCCTACTCTCCACAGTCGGCTCTGTGGACAACTGAGCTTCCAGGTGAGCAAGGGACAAAATGATATGCACTAAGAGGGTGTGGCCCGGGAGGTTCACCAGCCACAATCACATCTTCTCAGTTACTGCTGTGCCCTGCTGGCCCAGACACTGAGGTCAGGGAGGCTGAGGTGCCCTCTCACCTGGAGAGCCGGAGTTCCTCCTGCTGTACAGTACCTCTGTGTTAACCCACACGCTGTCCCCTCCCTTCATCCTCCCAGCCAACATGACCCAGCTCAGTGGCTTTGAAAGTTTTTAGCCTAAGACCCCTAGTAGGAAAGCATTTCAGAAGCTGAATAGTAGCAAAGCAGTGAAGCACAATGCTCTGTGAAGGCTAAATGATAGGGTTCCAGGTTCGAGTCCGGGACCTCCCTGGGTGTGCCAGGCAAGCCTGTGCCATGATCTGGGGCTGGTTGAGGCTGGAGGTGGATTGTGGCATTGGGACACTGTTGAAAGGCACTATCACTCTGTCTCTCTCAATTATAAAAAGAAATTCATTTCATACAAATGACCCAGGACATATGTATAAGTATATAACCGACACAAGGTTTCATATAACTGACCTACTATAGATAATGAATATTTCCTACTCCCTTCATTAAAAATACAATCACAGTCTCCCTAAATTGGTTTCACACGCCACTAATGCTTGACCTACAATCTGAAAAGCACTCAATCAACAAGTGTCCCTGTGGCCCTTGCTTCCTGTCTCCATGTCTCCCAGCAACAACCAGTCCAAAAGAAAGTCATTCACGGGGTTGGCAGGTGGCGTGGTGGTTTAGGCACTGTACTCCCACATGGCTGTCATTTGAGTTCCAGACCTGGTGGCTTGCTTTCTCACTTTCCCTCTCTCTTTCTCCCTCTGGTGAGTGAGTATGCCCTGTAGCAAATTAAATAATAATAAGCAAAATTAGGGACCAGCAGTTGGCATAATAGCTATGTCGCTGGACTCCCAAAGTAAAATTAGGGAACAGCAGTTGGCATAATGGCTATATTGCTGGACTCCCATGGAGTCGACTGTAGTTCAAGTCCCGGACCCAGTAGCTGTAAACTTACACCAGGCACGTATGCGTGCGTGCCCAAGATCCCGAGAGGAGAATGGAGGAGAAGGGATTGTGGTGTGGCCATCCCCCCTGGGGGGGGTGATTTCCCACTTTCTGTCTCTTTTTCTGGTGTGCTATAGGCACACGCCCTATAGCAAAAACTCTCCAAAAAAATAATAAGAAGTAAAATTAAGTACTTCTTAAAAATAAAGGGTGGGGGGGTGGCAGGTGCCATGGTGGTTAGGGATGCTGGACTCCCATGTGGCCAACCGCGGTTCAAGTCCCAGACGGGCAGCTCGTTTTCTTGCTTTCCTTCTCTCTCTCTCTCTCTCTCTCTCTCTCTCTCTCCCTCTCTGGTCAAATTAAAATAAATAAACAAACAAACAAACAAACAAAAAAACAGAGTTAAAATAAAAAATGATTCTGGGCCATAATCACATCTTCTCAAAACAAAAACAAAAATGTCTTCTCAAAAACAACAACAGAAAAGTAAATCACAGCACTTCCCTGTTCAAAACCCTTCATCAACTGTCACACAAAATAAAACCCAAACTCTTTTCCCTCCCCACCCAAAGCCCCACAGTATCTCCTCCTGCCTTCTCTCATGGTCCACTTGGCCTGGTGGCCATTTGCTGGACCTCCAACAGACCAACCCTGCCTACCTCAGGACTTCTGCACAGCATCTACTTCCCCAGGATCTCTCAAGGCTGGCTCCTTTCACTAGCATCACCACAATCACCCCACTCCAGGAGCAGGCGGGTTCTTGACCACTAGATCTTAAAGAGCCTCCCCTAATCTCATCTCAGTTATTACATCACCCTGCTTTATTTCCTGGTTGGTTCATGTAATCCAGACTACCTCGTCTATATGTGTTGTCTGTCTCATGCTTCAGTGTCCTCAACCATAAAATGGAGGTAATAATTATACTTCATCAAGTTGTTATGGGGATCATTTAAAAACAATTTTTTTAAGTCACTACAGATCTCCCAATACTTAGAACAGGGCCTGGCATTCCATAGTACAAAGAATAATCTGCATTTAATGTTTTCATTAGTCTTATAAATCAAGACCTATAACCCCAATGTAGAAATGGAGAAACCGAGGTTCAGACAATAAGCTGCCCAAGGTCACACCTCTAGAGAATGGTGGAATCAGGACAGAAACTGGAATCTTGCTGATGTAAAAGATCCTTATTCTTATTCTTAACTACCGTGCTGCACACCTCTCTGATAAAAGGCAGTATGGCATAGTGGGAAAGATTCTGGACGCTAGAGCAACACTGTGCAGGTTCAAATCCCACCTCTGCTGCCTGCCATCTGTGGCCCACGCTGTGTTGTGGAAGCCCAGTGTCCTTTCCTATTTTCATCCCTAACAGGGACACAATAAAATGCCCACTTCCAGAAAACCGCACCTAGGATTAAATAAGACGATAAATATAACCTATGAGGGTTTGTCATTAACTTGGCGACATGTTTTCTTCCAACATGACAGAATGTGAGATTTAGCCACAAATTAAGCGCTGTGAGCGGGAGCGCCACGCGTCCTACCCTATTTAGACCTCACCACCACCCTATGAGACAGGGATTTCTATTTTCCCCATTTTATAGATAGGAAAACGGGGGCAACTTCTAAAATCTTTTTCCGCCAAGCTCAAAGGTTCTCCCGCTAACTTAACAGAACGACCTTGTTTATTTACTGCCACCTCCTCCGACCCAGCGGTCGGTATCCCGCAGCACGTAGCTGGCTCTCAAGAAACCCCGAAACGCTTCCCCGAATAAATGAATGAAGGGGCTGATCGGGTTCAGGGTGAGCCCCGGCCGGGGCAGGCTTAGGTGTCCTCCCCCTGCCCATCGGGGCGGGCACAGGCCCCGGCCACACTGTCCAATGGGTTCCGCCTCCCGCACGGGTGGACAGGCCCCCTGCTCACGCCCACCACGCAGCCGCCGCCCCGGGCCGCCACGCCGGGGACCCCCTGCTCCCTCGGACAGGTGCTCCTCCTGGGAGGCCGGCCCGGGCGGGGCAGGGCGGCCGGACCCTGAGTCACCGCCCACAGCCTCGGCGCGGCCTCCCCGACTCCCAAGCCGGGCCTAGAGGTGGGAGCAGGCAGGCGGCCCAGCTCTCCTGGGACTGGCCTCGCGTCCTTCCCGCCTGGGACCCGGGAGGCCCTCAGCTCCCC
>NW_006198035.1:351950-355259 GCF_000334495.1 Tupaia belangeri chinensis
CGGCCATTTTTCTGGTGGAGAACCTCCGGCGGACACGTGGGGGGAGCGGGTCGGCCCTCGCTTCCTCTTACCCACAATGCCCCGCCCCGGCGACGCGGACCCGCCCCCTCCGCCGGACCATCCATGCCGAGAACCCGGCACGGCAGCAGGGGGCGCTGAAGCTCAAGCAAAACGGACCTAGACAAGCACTCCGCCGCCGGCGGCACCAAAAAAAAAAAGTGCGACATGGCAGCGGTGGGATTCGAACCCACGCCCCCGAAGAGACTGGAGCCTTAATCCAGCGCCTTAGACCGCTCGGCCACGCTACCAGCTGAGAAAAAAACCTTTCAGAAAACTACTTAATGCTTTGCCACGTATGCATTTTTCTTCCTTTTTTTATTTTATTAATTTCTTTGTTCGATGTGTAGTTCATTTTATCCCAACAGGATTATTTATAATATACCATACATTTGAAATGAAATATTTGCTCCAATATTTAGATCCAACTTGTTTCAAATAGGTTTGAGCACAAAAAAGCAGTTTAAAAATCGATATTCTGAGTCATGTGGTTAACCCAAAGACCCACCCTTGCTCCAGGTAATTCACACCACTCCGTTTGTGCGTTTTAAGGAGAAATGATTAATCTCAGCAGTAATCTGCACCAGGGTCTGTGACAGCCAAGCCAGATGGGCTGATCTGTATAGTTGTCTTTAAAATTATGTTTTAAGTTTTAGGTATACAAATAGTACGTGAATTATTACAAAATGTTGGAACTTTCTAAATAGGGTACAAATGGTCTATGACCTTTGACTGCCATCCTTGTCTCCTTGGCAGAGATAAGTATCTTCATCAGTTCAATGTATATCCTTTTACATACTTTGCTGTGATTTTAAGTGATACAGAGAGTTATGCTCATATGGATATATATCCACAGAAAATAGTTTTGTTTTTGTTGTGCATGGGTTTTTAACATAAATATAATACTATTAGAATAGATTTGAAATGGCCTGTTTTGTAAATCCGACTATACGCTTTTAAATACATATCGATGTTTAATAGATGTTTTTAAAATGCAGAAAAAGTACAAAGATGAAAAGAATCATTCATGTTCCCACCACTTGCAATTAATTACTGTCAATATTTTATATTATTATATTATGACAGGCTTTTTTTATTATTTAAGATTTTTTTCTCAGAGAGAGAAAGTAAGAAACCCCCTCCCAACATCCCAGGGGCCATACCACAATCCTTTCTCCACTCTGGATTTTGGACACAGAAGCACATGTTGCCAGCATGCCTTTCAAGCCACCAGGTCCAGGACTTGAACCATACAGTTGGCCATATGGGATCCAGCACCTTGTACATCACAGCACCAGCTGGCCCACAATAGGCATTTGTTGACCTGTACTAGACTTTTCAGGGTCACAGTTCAAGTTTCTTGTTGTTTCCACCGCGAGCATTTGGGCATTTCACTTCTCTCCTTCTCTTCAATCCCTCCTTAGCCATTTTATCCTCTACCTTCCTTTAATGTAATGATGAGCAACAATTTCATGGTCTAGGAGAGTTTGTTGTTTTTGAAGAAACTTAAAAAAAAAAAAAACAGAGAGCTGTTGAGGACACAGGCCAGGCATTGGCGTTGTGAGGGTTCAAACCTGAATGAGAAGTAGTTCTGGAGGCGATAGGAATATGGATGTAGTCATGGTGGTTTTTTTTAAAGAATTATTTATTTATTATTATTACTGTTGACTTTATTTTTCACATGAGTTTTGCCAGAGAAAGACAGAGAGAGAGAGAGAGGGAGAGAGAGAAAGCAAGCTGCCAGGTCCAGGACTCAAACCATGGCTGGCCACGTGTGAATTCCAACACCTTAATTACCATGCCACCTGCTGGTCCCAGTCAGGGTATTTTAATACCAGGAGGAACTTATTTGTTTGTGACTTGTGTACTG
The DNA here is from genome assembly GCF_000334495.1 of Tupaia belangeri chinensis. Taxonomy (NCBI): domain Eukaryota; kingdom Metazoa; phylum Chordata; class Mammalia; order Scandentia; family Tupaiidae; genus Tupaia; species Tupaia belangeri. The sequence continues at coordinate 353,878 of NW_006198035.1, forward strand.
AGTTTTCCAAAAGGCATTATTATCCCCTCAGTGAAGGACAATTGCTGGAATCTCTGCCCAGTCCTTCTCTAGGAATTCCCTGACCATTCTGGAGAGTGAATCTCTGGTGTGTCTTTTATGTTGTGTGTCCCTACCTGCACACCCATGGCTGGTGAGTTGGACACAAGATTTGAGTTGGACCAATCATATTCTCCCTTGAGAATCAGAACTGAGATATGATGATTTCTTATTTGTTAATTTGACTGTGTTGTGTTGGAATTAGTCTCTGAAACTGGCTAGAACTAGGGAAAAAGAGGATTGGGGTGACCATATTCTGCGAGATGGGTTCGAGTGGTAAAACAAGATTATACATATGAAAAAGAAAGATGGGATCCAGCCAGTGGTGTTGCAGTTAAGGGCGCTGGACTCCCACATGGCTAGCCACGGTTCGAGTCCCAGACCTGGCAGCTTGCTTTCTCACTTTCCCTCTCTGTCTCACACACACTCTGTCCTCTCTCATCAAATGAAGATAGATAGATAGATAGATAGATAGATAAATAAAATTAAATAAAATAATTCTTTTTAAAAAAGAATTATCCTATTTCATCATTATTATTTAAATAAAATAATTATCCTATTATCATCATTAGTATTTAAATAAAATAATTCTTAAAAAAAAATAAGAGTGAGGGAGGGAGAGAATGAGAGTGAGGAGGGCAGTCATAGAGAAATCCTGCTGGTTTTCTGACTCCCAATTCAAGACTCCAAGAGCCAGTGGGATGCCCTGGGCCCTGGGGGCCATCTTGGAGACATCACTTTATCATAATAAATTCACCTTTTCTGTTCAAGCTCATACAACTGGTAGCTATCAACTTACCAATGGCTACCTCTCACTCCCAACCGCCTACAAGGTAAGGGCTCAAATGAAGTCAAAGATATTTCTGCCAGAACATTCTAGAGCAATCCAGCCCTTTCCCTATCCATACATACTGAGCAGGATGCTCAATTACAGGGAGCCTGCAGGGATGCGGGCTGATACCACAAGGCAGAGCCCAGGGCCCCCTTTTAGGAGTTTCTTTCAGTCCTGCCACCACATGACACAATTGTCCTGCGACAATCAGATGTGAAATGAATGAGCAGGAGAAGCAGAATGTTGCACCAGAACCGCTGGGCCACAGGGTCTGGGCAGCAGTAGGCAGAGAGAGGGAAGAAGGACTAATACCCCGACCACCCCTGGGTATGCCTCCTCTTCTGCCCAGTCTAATGGTAGCAGGTAGAGGCAGGGACATATCAAATACTGCCTACTTGTTGCCCCAGTCCCCCATCCATGAAGGGTGTCAGGTGAAGAGTATCCGTCTCCAGGACACTCCAGCCAGAGGCTGTGAACAGAGAGCAAGAGGGTT
>NW_006198035.1:355936-389111 GCF_000334495.1 Tupaia belangeri chinensis
GTGTTGGGGCTCAGTCCTGGATCTTCTCCATTCTTCACTGCCTTGTCCTTTAAAAATAAAAAAAGAAAAAGGAAAAGAAAAGTCCCTAACCAGGTCTAAACATGCTGTTCTTCTTTTCTTCTTTTCTATCTTGTCAATCATCTTATCATTCTCCGGTCCTGCAGCATGTCCCTACCAAGATGGAAGCCGGAAGACCATTCTTTTGGGTGGGGTGGGTTGTACTGCCTGGAGAGACCCAAGGGAGCCAGTCTTGTGTATTTTGTTCTGGGTGTTGGTACACAGATGTATACATGTGTAAAAATTCATCGAGCTGCACACTTAAGATTGTACGAATTACTCTACATAGACCTTGTAGACATTCTCTGAAAATGCCCTTACTCATACCATAGTTGTATGACTCTTCAAGTTACCTTTCCAGAAGGCCTACATTTGCAGCAAGACTGCAATAAAATTTTGACCTATTCTTGTAACAAAACTATCTGAAAAGCTTTCTGTAACATTCCCTGTGATTCTCTTCTCTTTTCCCAAAAGGGAAGACTTTCTCAGGTGGGCATCTGTTGTTTTGCCTTTGTAACAGCCATTCTTCATTTTCAGATTCCCATACTGATTTTCCTTGAGGGCAAACACTCCTCCCCTGTGGCCTTAGAGGAACTGTCAATCAGAGCGTTAAGAACAGAAGACCCATCTTGGGCCAACCAGGTGCGTGATTCTGGTACTCTGAATCAGGACAGCAAATCATGATTTAATTAAAGAAGGGCCATGCAGGACCTGAATTCCAGACTGCCTTCTGCTTCCTACATCTCCACACTTGCCTGGTGCCTCCCTTCCTGAGGACTGATTCTTTGTTTTAAGAGGGAGATTTTTGGGGGGACCAACAGAGAGACGAGAGACAGGAAGCTAGAAATCACCCCCTGGGGCGATGACCATGCCGCAGTCCCCTCTCCTCCAGTCTCCTGGGATTTTGGGTATGTACGCACACGTGCCCAGCCTGAATTTGAAGCCACCAGGTCTGTGACTCAAACCACCGTAGACTCCGTGGGAGTCCAGCATTGATATAACCATTATGCCATCTGCTGGTCCCAGGTTTACCTTCCATTCTACAAGGTACTTTCTTCCACTACATTGCTCCTTGTTGAAGTCAGCCAGCATTGATTTTCTGTTCCTGGCAATGAAGGAACTTACTCAATCACCCACCTAGGCTTTCCAAAAAGGAACCTAGGTCTTACAGAGACCGCTGAAGGGCGACCTCAGCAGGGTGACTAGTGCACTTTTGTCTGAAACAAATGTCTAATTGGAAGAACTGGGACACAGGCATGTCTAGAGACGCAGGGACTCTCCCTGGTAGACTGGGATGTATAGTCCTCTTAGCTCTTGGCCACTCAGAGGTCACCTGTGGACCCCAGGGCAAAGCAGACCTGAGTTGAAGGTCTGGTTCTACAACACACCAGCCAGCTGTCATTCAGGCCTGTCCTTGTCAGCCTCTGCGTCCAGCTGTGTGTGATTTCTGCCTTTAGCCAGATTAAACTGTAGGCATCCCTTCCCACCATTCCTATAAATTTCAACTTTGCAGGCACAGTCCTGGTATCCCCAGACAGTGTTGGTGGGTTGGTGGGTCTGGGGAGTGACCTTCACATCATCAGTCAGCATCGTTTATGTGGAAACTATGACAGTATCTGATCTTCAAATTTCCAACTTTTCCTGGGACTTGAACTGTGGTCGGCCATGTGGGAATGTCCAGTACCTTAACTACCATGCCACCTGCTGGTCCCCAGTTCTTTTCTTATTAATACATAAAATAATAATGGATTTTAAGATGGAGGGCGTCTTAGACTTAATAAAAATAAATGTTACTAAATAGAATGATTAGTTTCAGGTTTTTACACTTATTTATCTGTTTATTTGTTGTGACTTTTCTCCCCCCCTTTTTTTTTTGGAGAGGTTTTTGCTACAGGGCGCGTGTGTTGGCCAGAAAGACAGAGAGACAAAGCGAGAAATCAGCCCTCAGGGGGTTGGCCATGCCGCAGTCCCTTCTCCTCCATTCTCCTCTTGGAATCTTGAGCACGCACGCACATGCTCCTGGCATGAGTTTAAGCCACTGGGTCCAGGATTCGAACTGCGGTCATCTACATGGGAATCCAGCAACATAGCCATTACGCTAACTGCTGGTCCCATTTGTTGTGATTTTTCAAGACACAAGGTCCAGGACTCAAACCGTGGTTGGTCATGTGGGAGTCTAGTGACTTGAACCACCATGCTACCTGCTGGTCCTTTAATTTAGTATTTTTAACTTAGTAAATATTTTACATCCCTATTTTAATTTGCTAATTAATTTTTACCAAAATTGTTTATTTATTCCATCATTTATTTTAATTTGACCAGAGAGAGACAGAGGAAGAGAGAGTGAAAGTGAGAAAGCAAGCCACCAGGTCTGGGACTTGAACCATGGTCAACCATGTGGGAGTGTCCCACACCTTAAGCACCATGCCACCTGTTGGTTCCCCTAACAGATCCAATTTTATCCATTACTTGATGAGCCCTGTAGTTCTGGAAATATGCCCCTCCTCCAGTTCTGAGAAATGTTCTTAAGTTTTCTTTCTTTTTTAATTTTTCAATTTTATTTGCTATTATTAATATTTTTTAAATGTTGCAATAGGAAACACACACTCACCAGAGAGAGAGGGAAAGTAAGCCACCAGGTCTGGGACTTGAACCACAGCCGACCATGTGGGAGTCCGGCACCTCCAGTTTTCAAGATTATCTCCCCTCTATTATTTTAGTTCTGTCTTTCTCAAACTCCGAAGTTGGGCTCCTAGACTTATTTTTAAATGACGAATTTGTTTTAATAAGGACTCTTAGACTTCCTTTCCCCACTAGATACAGGTTTGTAGTAAGAACTCAAATGATTTGAAATTAACTTCATTTCTAATTGGTAAAACTAAAACAGAACATGGAGTCCGAAAGAAGAAATCTAAGTATGTGGGAAGAAAGACAACTGGATACCTCCAACAGCTCATAAAAGGGAAAAACCAACCCAGTCCTGACAGACTTAGGAGTTCCTTGTGGTTTGAAATGTTAAGAAGCATGAGGGAACTTCAAAAAGCTCAGGGAAAAGTGGAATTAAGTACAAGTTTATTCTAGTGCTAAAATAAAATTGAGATCTATGCAGCTTTTTGATAATGTACATTTTCATAAACTTGCTACAGGGCACATGTGCTCACCAGATAGAAACAGAGAAAGTGAGAAATCAAGCCACCAGGTCTAGGGCTCGAACCAATTGGCTCTTAGGAGTCAGTGCCTTAGCCACCACACCACCAGCTGGAGAGCCATAAACCTTTTTAAAGACTGCGTATGTCAAGGTAGAAGAAAAACAAGTCTTGGAAACCTTCATTGTATTACAGAAGTATTTTCTTACTGCTAAATGATTCACATATTGGGAAGACTAAGTTACAGTTCTTTACATTTCATCAATATTAAATAATTGATCAATTTAATCAATATTAAATGTGAAGTATGACCTAGTTCTGAATTGTGTTTTTCCCTTTATGAGCCATTAAAGGTATCCAACTTTAGCTTTCCCAAGAGCTCTTTTTTTGGTGTAAATTTTAGAACTGCATCTTGTTCTCGTGTCATGAATGCACTATTTTACCATTAACAGTTTGGTTTTTTTTTTTTTGGTTTTCTTTCTGCATATCGTTTCCTTTTTTTATTTCTTCCATGAGCAAAAGAATCCAAGAAACGGAGAGGAAGCACCCCTAGCACTGTCTTGATGCTGAGATCCACCCCGCTGCAGCCAGTCCCAGCACATGCCGGGGTACACAGGGAGGGATCCAGACACAACCACCAAACCTTCTCCTATGGGTCAGCCTTGCAGAGCTACTCCTGCACCACTGTCTGATTCTGTTTCCTTCTAAGATGCTTTCTTCTGTTGATTTTTTTAAAATTAAATTTATTTATTCATTTATTCTTAATTTGAACAGAGAAAGAAACAGAGAGAGCTAGAGAGAGAGAGGGAAACCAAGAAATCAAGCCACCAGCTCTGGGACTTGAACCATGGTCGGCCATGTGGGAGTATCCAGCACCTTAGCCACAATGCCACCTGCTGGTCCCCTTCTTCTGTTGATTTTGATCGCCCATATTAAATGCTTTCTTACATGGTGACCTGCAGCTATCTGCTCAAGTTTAGTAATGCTTCTGCGTTGTTTGGGAAGTTTTGTGAGTGGGCTTGGTGACTGAGGCTCCAGCCTATTTCACTAGTGGGCAGTACCATACTCTCTGCTGGTCCTAGGATCCTCCATCTTTGGTGCCACTTTGTTCCTCTTTCCACAGGCTCCTTAAGCTGACTCTCAGCCTTGTGGGAGTTTTTCAACAATGAAAATCAGATTGTTTCTCAGATTTCCCCCCCTGCTGGGCAGCCTTCCTGGGTCTACCAGTTCAGTTACGGAGGATCTGCTTTCCAGCATCCAAATTTTTGTTGCTGTTGACTCTTCTTTCTTTAATCCTCGATGGCTTATGCCATTGAGAATCCCCTTCCTGTCATTGTCACACACTAAATCCATCTAGTCCATCTATTGTGAATGGCTATGTTGCTAATGTTCAAACTTCTTAAAATTAAAAAGTTATTAGCTTCAGGGACCAGCAGTTAGTGTAATGGCTATGTTGCTGGACTCCCATGTAGTCGACCGCGGTTTGAGTCCCGGACCCAGTGGCTTAAACTCACTCTGGGCGCATGTGCGTGCCTGCCCAAGATCCCGAGAGGAGACTGGAGGAGAAGGGACTGCGGCATGGCCATCCCCCCTGGGGGGTGATTTCTCGCTTTCTGTCTCTATGTCTCTCTCTGCCTTTCTGGCGAGCGCATGCGCCCTGTAGCAAAAACCTCTCTCTCAAAAAAAAAAAAGTTATTAGCTTCAAACCAAATGATCATACTGATAACCAAGATTTTTTTTTAAGAGACTCTTTGCTATAGATTTTTGCATGTGCTCCTCTGAGAGGCCAGAAAGAGACAGACAGACAGAAAGTGAGAAATCACCACCCAGGGGCATGGCCACACTGTAAACCATTCCTCCATTCTCCTCTTGGAATTTTGGGTATATACACACACACATACCTAGCTTGGGTTTCAATTCACTGGGTCTGGGACTCAAACCGTGTTTGGCCATGTGGGAGTCTGCCACCTTAACAACTGTGCCACCAGCTGGCCCCTAACCCAAAATATCTTTAAGCTCTGGATCAAAAAGCACTCAAACATGGATTATTTTTTCTGACACTGATGACAACCCTGGATGGTTCTGTTTTATACACAAGCAAATCAATAACCAAGAATGGGGCCAGCCTGTGGCATGGTTGTGAAGGTGAATGGATCCCAATGGCCTACTGCACGGTTCAAATACAGGACCTGGTGGCTTAGAAAACATACCAAGCATGAATGCATGCGTGCTCAAAATCCCCAAAAGAGGAAGAAATGGAGAAGGTATTGCTGTGTGGCCTTGCCCCATGCAGGGTGCTTTTGCACATCTCCTTTCTCTGTCTCACTCTCCGGAGAGCACTCATGCCCTCTAGCAAGAAGAAAAGGAGAGTCGAGAATGGTTCGCATGCCTTATTTAAAGCCATCTGTCTACAAGCCATATTTGAAAGGCTGACTACTAGACTATAAATATTAAAATTTTAATCAGAAGTCCTCATTTAAAAACAACCCAATTTTCAACTGCTCTTGAAAAATGGGAAAATGGAGCAGCATCGGATCTACACTTTCCATGGTGATAGTCCTCTGAGGTCAAATCTCCGCTGCCCCTTTCAGATGGGTCATGAGCCCTCCAGGTTACCTCAGCCTCCAGCCAGCTACTTCACTTGTGTTTTACTAGGAAACATTGGAATTTGAGACAGGAAAGGGAGAAATCTTTTTATTTAGAAAGACAAAATGGAACTTAGTCCATATGCAAAAATAAATCTGTACACAAGCCACTTTCTCTGTGTCCCTCTTGAGTAGGTTAAATATTTTTCTCAGAGACCAGAAACTCAAACCAGAGGTACAAATCCACAGAGAATATGCATATTTTGTGTCCTTCCCCCGCCCCCCCAACAAGCTGCATATATTTGTGTAAACATTTATTGAGTCATAAAACATTGTCTAGTACCGCAGACAGATGTGTTGGGACAAAAAGAAATGAAATCACTAAAACAGCAACAAGGGCTGCTTCACCTGGCTTGGTTCTTCAAGGCTGCATTTGATGACAAATCCCCGTGGTGACTTGGGATGGTTGGGTGATATTCAGAAGCAATGAGATTTAGGAGTCTTTTTTTTTTCTTTCTTTCTGACACCCATACGGCCTACTATTTATTTAATTCTTTTTCTCTTACCTATAGCTAAACTGAAGGGGCAATTAAACTCATTTAACAGTTAGTTTTATTCCCAGGAGCCTTCAAATGACAGCAACTCACCAACCCTAGCTGCAGCCTAGCCTCTTACTAGCAGCATCGCTGTGGAAGACTCTGCCTTTCAGGACCTCGGTTTCCCCATCTGTGAAGTGGAGGGACCGGATGACTGATAATGGTAATGCCAGCTCTGCTAATCTGGACTTTCAGCTGCTGCTCGCTCTCGAAGATAGTGTCTGATGTCTTCCCAGTTAGGCAGACAAGTTCTGTCTGTTTTTCTTTCAATAATATGCCCAGCCTTTGTGGAAAAAGCTGCCTTACCAGGTTTAGAAGGCACAAAACTAGGTTTTGAGGGTGAAATAAGTTCTTCTGTTGGCTCAGAAGGATCTCAACATCTGGCAAGTTCATTGTTTACTCTCGGTGGTCCTTTAAGAAGCATCTGCTGGCTGGACATTCAGGCGATCACAGCCTCCTGAGGAAGATGGGGACCAGCTACTGACAGTAAGGCTATGTGGGTGGGTGGTGGTGGAATTGAGGGGGTGATGGTTCAGGTCAATCGAGACAATGAATTGGCAATTGGGCGGAGGAACCAGAGCTCCCAAGAGTGACAGCAGTGACTACAGCTGGCTCTCCAGTTGTTAACATGCTTATGGAGCGCCCACTCCAAAAACATAAGGCACTGTCTTTTTGAGCACTGGAGGCCATAGAGCTGAGATAGCTCCTGCCCTCAGCAGTTAAAGCAGCTCTCAGTCAAGGGTCAGACAGAGGTGGATACACTACAGCCCCAGAGGACCACCTGCTTTTATCAAGTTTTACTGGCATACTGCTCACACTTGTTTACGTGTCCTCTGGCTGCATCTGCCCTACGACAGCAGGGCTGAGTGGCTGCAACAGAGGCCAGGCCAGACCTAAAATCTTTACTCTCAGGTCTTCACAGGAAGGTCCGCGCATCCCTGCTAGAGAGGAGCTGACATCTAACAGAGGAATTAGACAGATGGGTAAGGGAACACAGCTAATTTGTAGAATCTCAGAGAGGGAGGAGGCTGGCTGAATTAACATCCTCAAATAGAAGCATGCCTTACGGGAGGCTTGATTACTTTAAAGAGCTAAGTCACAATGAATTTCTTATTTATGTTTCGCATGTGCAATTTAAGTTTATGTACTGATTTAAAATACACACAACTTCACACAAGCCAACTACTGAGCAGGTACAGATGGAAAAGGGTGAGCGGTTCCAACTTCTAAAGGAAAACTCGCTGTGGTGAGTCCACACGCAAATACCAGGGACACTGTCATTCACAGGGGGTCTAAGGGATTTTTCATGGGTACTTTTTTTGTAATGGCCAAAAGGTGCATGTATTCATTAGAGAGAGAGAGGGAGAGAGAGAAAACACTTCCCAATGGGGTGTGGTCATGCTCGAGTCCCTTCTCTCTTTCTCCATCCAATCAGGATTCTGGGCTTGTCTACACTGTTTTTCAAGCAGCCAATGCTGGGATTTGAACTGTGGTTGGCAATGTGGGATCCAGCTCCCTTAGCCCCTAGAGTACAGGTTGGCCATCAAGGGTACTTTTTACACTACTTGATTTTTCTTTGAAGGAACCTATTGCTCTCACAGGTTCAAGACTCCACAGTACTCAATACTGAAGTGTTGAAGGACCTGTTTTAGTGACCAGATTACAACGGTTTGTATGTTATGTCCTGCTTTATGTTTTTTTTTTTTTTTTTTTACACAAAAATGGAAGGTTCCTTTTGCATTTGGGGTCCGTCAATCAAAACAGTCTGCTTTCTTTGCTATTTGCAACATCAAATGAAATCATACTAAGGTGAAACCCAACCTCTGTTTAAAGGGAGATCTCATTAAATAAAGACAACCACAGTCTGGCCCTGGGGACACTAGAGGAATTAATGAGTGTTTATAGTTCCTGCCCTCTCATTTCTCAGACATCTTAGATAACATCTCCAGGGGCAGCTGCTGAAAACATCCTGCTGCAGATGCAGAGAAGATCGGCCTAGCTTCAAGAAGAAAACACGAAGGACAGGTTGGAGAGCAGATTCTGCAGAAGAACACCAGATGCTACAAACACGCCAAGGATCACTATAGAAGGGACGCTTCAGTCACACTGTGGATGCTGCCACTGAGATGCAGAGCACAGGCCTGCCTGGAGGAAAGGCCCCAACCCTCCATGTCACTGTCCTGACACCTGAGGCATGGAGGGCGCCCTCTTCCACAAGCTGACACAGGAGCTAGAGGTAGTAAACGTGTGCGTACAGAAGCCCGACCTGGTTCGTAAAGCCCACTGTGGAAGGCATGCTTGAAAATGCGATTTGGCTGGGTTCCAGAAACTCTGTTGCATTGTGGGAGGAAATGAAAGGTTAGAAATCAGTCGGCGTGCAAGGCCCTCTCCCACAGTAGCAGGGGTCCTGAGTGTCGTACGACCTCACATCCACCGAACAATGCTGTGCACGCTTCCAACTGCTCTAAGAAGGCTTTGCACTAAGTCACGACAACACACCCCATACAACGTTAACACGAAGTGCTACATTCCCACCCCGATGCATCAAACACAGGGCTCTGTGGGCCTGAGATTTCAGTCCAGCCTGAAAAGGCTGGTGAGTAAGAGTTCTAATATTGTCCATCCAAGGTAGAAAAGTACTCTCTTATATCTCATGACCAAAAAAAAAAAAAAAGAAAGAAAAATAAAAACAGAACCTCAAAATGATAGACTAGTTCACTATGCTGCTTTTCCAATCCCCACTCCCCTAAAATACTGCCCTAAAGGACAGCTATAGTATCTTTGCAAGTATGCAAGTAGCAAAGACATTTTCAAGAGTCAAAAAATGAAATACAAAAGCCAATTTACAACACACTGCATACTAAAAATGCCTCCTCTCCCCAAACTAAACAAGTTATTCTTTTTTTTTTTTTTTTTTTCTTTCTCATAGCCCTTTTGCTTGGGATTAGCTGGCCACGATTTCCCAGCAAGTCATTCCTCCATCTGGGCCCAGGCCTCCTCTGCCTTCTGGTAGTACTTGGTGGCCAGCCGGCCCTTCATGGCTTCCATCGCTGCCTCAGCGGCCTGGGTGTACAAGTCCCCTGAAAGACACAAAGTGGGGCACAAAGAGGTGAATTGGGTTGTTTCTGCCAGCCAGTGTCCCCCACCCCTTTCAGAAAAGTACCTGGAAGTTTTTTTTTTAGGAAGCCAAACTACTACTTCACCCTTTCCCTCTAGGTGATCAGGATGGGGCACGAAGGATGAGCACCTGATCAAGCCTGGCCAATTAGAGTTAGCCATCTCAGTGAACCACAGGGATTGGTTTAGGAGTTGGTAGGTGACTAAATCTGAGCCAATGAGAACCAGGCTGAGGACTTTTGTAGGGCTAACTGGGGGTGTAGGAAAGTGGAAGAGCTAGAGATTATAAACAGCTTCCTGTCAGCTTAGGCCAGGTTTTCCCACCAAATGAATTTATGTAAACTTAACAAACACACTTTCGGTTTTAGAAATGCCAAATAAGGAATTATAGATTTTACATTTTTCTAGTTGTTTAATTTTGTTCCCTTGCAGGACATGTGCATTCACCAAAGACAGAGAGAAAGTGAGAAAGCACTCCCCAAAGGGGTGGCCATACTGCAATCCCTTCTCCCCCATTTTCCTTTTGGGAGTTTGGGCAGGCACATGCAGCCAGTGAGTTTTTCAAGCCATTAAGTCTGAGACTCAAACCACGTAGTTGGCCATGTGTGACCCAGCCACCCTAACCACTGTGTTGCCAGCTGGTCCTCATTTTCTTTTTTTTTTTTAAAGACTTATTTTATTTAATTTCACTTATTCATTAGTTTATTTTAATTTGACCAGAGAGAAAGAGACACAGAGAGAGAGAGAGAGGAGAGAGAGAGAGAGAGAGAGAGAGGGGAAGTGAGAAAGCAAGCTATCAGGTCCAGGACTCGAACCATGGTCACCCATGTGGGAGTGTCCAGCACCTTAACCACCACACCACCTGCTGGTCCCCCCTCATTTTCTTTATACAACTTTGAAAACCTTTTCAAATTTAACCTCATCCTCTATAGGTGACATCAGGAATTTGGTAGGGTAGGTATGTGTGAGGGACTAAATGCGCCCTGGCCCAGCAATTTGCTGCAGCCCTAATGATGTTACGGGAAGGCAGGGCCTGTGAGGAGGGTGATAAAGGTACATGAAGTCATTAGGGTGGGGCCCTACCTGCATAGGGCTGGTGCCCTTAGAGGAAGGGGAAGAGACGTCAGGATTCTCCCTCAGCGTGCACACACACAGGCCATGTGAGTACACAGCAAGAAGGTGGCATGTGGGACCAGCAGTTGGCATAATGGTTATGTCACTGGACTTGCATGTAGTTGACCGCGGTTCGACTCCCAGACCTGGTGACTTAAACTCACACTGGGCCCGTGTGCGAGTGTGCCCAAGATCTCAAGAGGAGAATGGAGGAGAAGGGATTGCGACGTGGCCATCCCCCCTGGGGGGCGATTTCTTGTTTCTGTCGCTCTCTGTCTTTCTGGCGAGTGCACAGGCCCTATAGCAAAGACTTCTCCAAAAAAAAACAAAGCTCCCACAAAAAAAAAAAAAAAAAAAGGTGGCATGTACAAGCCAGAAAATGAGCTGGCTGGTACCCTGATCTTGGACTTTGCTATGGATAATGGCTTATCTTTCAGAGTTTCGTGTTTTGGAATTTTCATTTGGGGAAGTGGTGATGCCTAATGAGTAATGATGATGATGACTGCATCGTGGGAGGTGACGCTCTTGTGAATAGAGTAATGATGTCTTAAAAGACCTAGCGAGTTCCAGCTCTCATGAGAATGGATTAGTTCTCGCGAGAGCTGGTTGCCATAAGAGAGAGAGAGCACTGCCCACAGCTTTCCCCACCTTCCCCCCACCCCCGTGTCTCTCTCTGCATGCTCTGGCATCCTCTGTGCTTCCATCAGGCAGGTGATAGGCCAGGCCAATGCCAGGCCCACATTTTTTAACTTTCCAGCTGCCAAACCTGTGGGTCAGTAAACTCCTATTTCTTAATAAATCACTCGGTCTTGGGAACCAGCAGTTAGCATAATGGCTATGTCGCGGGACTCCCACGTAGTCAACCGTGGTTCGCGGCCTGGACCCGGTGGCTTAAAACTCACGCTGGGCGCGTGTGCGTGCGTGCCTAAGATCCCGAGAGGAGAATGGAGGAGAAGGGATTGCGGCGTAGCCATTCCCCTGGGGGGGTGATTTCTTGCTTTCTGTCTCTCTGTCTCTCTCTGACTTTCTGGCGAGCACATGTGCCCTATAGCAAAAACCTCTCAAAAAAATTTAAAAATAAAATAAATAAATAAATCACTCGGTCTTGGGAACCAGCAGTTAGCATAATGGCTATGTCGCGGGACTCCCACGTAGTCAACCGTGGTTCGCGGCCTGGACCCGGTGGCTTAAAACTCACGCTGGGCGCGTGTGCGTGCGTGCCTAAGATCCCGAGAGGAGAATGGAGGAGAAGGGATTGCGGCGTAGCCATTCCCCTGGGGGGGTGATTTCTTGCTTTCTGTCTCTCTGTCTCTCTCTGACTTTCTGGCGAGCACATGTGCCCTATAGCAAAAACCTCTCAAAAAAATTTAAAAATAAAATAAATAAATAAATCACTCGGTCTTGGGAACCAGCAGTTAGCATAATGGCTATGTCGCGGGACTCCCACGTAGTCAACCGTGGTTCGCGGCCTGGACCCGGTGGCTTAAAACTCACGCTGGGCGCGTGTGCGTGCGTGCCTAAGATCCCGAGAGGAGAATGGAGGAGAAGGGATTGCGGCGTAGCCATTCCCCTGGGGGGGTGATTTCTTGCTTTCTGTCTCTCTGTCTCTCTCTGACTTTCTGGCGAGCACATGTGCCCTATAGCAAAAACCTCTCAAAAAAATTTAAAAATAAAATAAATAAATAAATCACTCGGTCTCAGGTGTTTCTGTTAGCAATGCAGTAACAGACTAAGACTGACTTCTCATCCTCCAGACTGAGAAATAAATGTCTGTCGTTTAAGCCACTTAGTCTATAGCATTGTGTTATGGCAGCCTAAACAGATTATGTAACAGGAAAAGACATAATTTAATCCACTGATGACTGGGTTAACAAAACAATGGATGGGGGACCAGCAGTTAGCGTAATGGCTAATGTTGCTGGACTCTCATGTAGTAAACTGTGGTTCAAGTCCCAGACCTGGCGGCTTAAACTCATGCTGGGCGTGCCCAAGATCCCGAGACGAGAATGAAGGGGAAGGGATTGCGGCGTAGCCATTCCCCTGGGGGGGTGATTTCTTGCTTTCTGTCTCTCTGTCTCTCTCTGTCTTTCCAGTGAGCGTACATGCCCTATAGCAAAAAACCTTCCAAAAAAAAAGGATGGGATAACAAAACAATGGGATATTATTTGGCAATAAAAAGGAGTGCTACAACATGGGTATAGGTTGAAAACATAACGAAGTGAAAGAAGCCAGATATACAGGTCACGTTTTAAATAAAGTGTCCTCGGCAGGCAAACCATTATGGACAAAAGGTAGAGTATTGGTTGCAGGGGATGGAAGGAGAGGAAAGTTGGGGTGATGGCTAACTGCTATGAAGTTTCTTTCTGGGGTGATAGAAGTGATCTAGAATTAGACAATAGTGGTGGGTGGACAACATTGTAAAGGTATTAAACATCACTGAATTGCATGCTTTAAGATTTTTTTTTAAGTTTTAATTTGTTACAGTTTTGCTATAGGGTGTGTGCACCTGCTGGAGACAGAGAGAGAAAGAGAGAGAGAGAGAGAGAGAGAGGAATCACCCCCTGGGGAGATGGTCATACAGCAATCCCTTCTCTATCCTGTCAGGCTTTTGGAAACACACATGGGTCCAGCATGTTTTTCAAGCTGCCGGGGCCAGATTCTTTTTTTTTTTTTTTGAGAGAGGTTTTTGTTATAGGGCGTGTGCGCTCGCCAGAAAGACAGAGAGACAGACAGAAAGCGAGAAATCACACCCCAGGGGGGGATGGCCATGCTGCAATCCCTTCTCCTCCATTCTCCTCTCGGGATTTTGGGCATGCACGCACACACACCCGGCGTGAGTTTAAGCCACCAGGTCCAGGACTTGAACCGTGGTTGACTACATGCGAGTCCAGCAACATAGCCATTAATGTCAACTGCCGGTCCCCCAGGACCAGACTTCTAACCACAGCTGGTCATGTGGGATCCGACTTCCTTATCCAATAGACTACAGGGCTGCCCCTAGCTCAATTTTTAAAAATTGCAAAACAACGTCGACCAAAAAAACCCAACTATATAACCATAAAATAAAAACATCTGCATATCGGCTCCATAAAGCCCCTTCCTGAGGGAAGAGACTCTGTCATCTTGTCATGGGAATTAGGTCCCTCCCTGCCCAACTGTCCCACCCAGGGCAGGTCCACCAGGCCCTACCTGATCTCTGCGGGTCCTTCTTCAGCCCACAGCCGCCCGTGAACAGCATCTCGGCCTCCCTGGCCAGCAGCGTGTACCGGGGCTCGTCCTGCATCCCGTCGTACTCGCCGCCCTCATCACAGTCTGTCATCTCCAGAGCAGTGTTGTACCAGTGCAGGGCCTCCTGCCAGTCTTGGCACCTTCCCAGGAGATACAGGGGGAACGGAGGTCAGCATGGCAAGTGGCAGCAGGCCACCTAACAGGGGCTGTGAGTCAGAGATCCCAGCACGGCCATCGTCCATGGCTCCAGACCCACAGTACCCAAAGCCACCATGTCTAAGGGACACTGTTCACATTGTAGATTTACACTTTTTTCCAAAAGAATTATTTATCTTTAGTTGTTATTATTTCTTTAATTTTACCAGAGAGAGACAGAGAGAAAGAAGGGAAAGTAAGAAAGCAAGCCGCCAGGTCTGGGACTTGAACTATGGTCCACTATATCAGAGTCCAGTGCCTTAACCACCCACCATGCCACCTGCTAGCCCCTACATATTTTTTTAAAAGAATTATTTTTATTTAACTTGATTTATTTTATTTATTTATCTTTAACTTGAACAGAGAGGGACAGAGTGAAAGAGAAAGAGAAAGTGAGAAAGCAAGCCGCCAGGTCCGGGACTCAAACCACAGTTGGCCATGTGGTAGTCTAGCACCCTTCACCACCATGCCACCTACCAGCCCACTAGCCCCTACATATTTATTAAGAGGACAGGCAAGTAAGTTTCCTGAACAAAATCAGTAGATAGGAGGACTTCAAAAAGTTTGTGAAAAAGTGGAAGTACAAAATTTTTGATGTGAAAAATTTTGAAATCCATACATAGTTTTTTCATGATGTACATTTGCCATGAACTTTTTGAAGTCCACCCCCACCTATCCTATTACAATTTCCCAACAGATGGAAGGAAAACATCTTAAAGAAGTGGGTCATGTTTCTAGTTGGCTCAAATGCACCCTAGGAGCTAGCAATGACAGTGGCTGGAAGTCCATGCTGAGCTACTCTCTGCCTCAGGGTGGGTGGGGACCCTTTGCAGGCCCCCAGAACCATCTGAGCTCAGCAATCATTCAGCCCTTTTTATGTTCTGCCTGCGCTGGCCAGCCCAGCTCTCCACCTGCACGAGGCAGAGCTTACCCTGAGTGGCTGACTTCTCTCTTCTAACTTGGTCCTTCAGCCCTCAGCTGTGTCTCTTACCTTGGCATAGACCAAGGACATGTACAGGCCCCAGGCAAACCCACACAACACGAAACATACAGCAGGCAGGGCAGCGAGCTTTTTCTTTGAGTGTGCTAAGTATGCACTGCTGAGCATGTGAGTAGCTATTTATAGCACATCAGGAGAGAATGGGGAGATAAGGTCCATGGGACCCATGAAACACTGCAGGTGCAAGAGCTCTAATGATCTGTGGTCCTCTCATTCCTGTGGCCTCCTCGGAGGCCCTACTGACCTGGCACGGGCCTCCAGTCTCAGCTCCCATTAATCTCCCTTCATGCCAGGCTTGCTGGGCAGCTGTCCATTCCCAAACAAGCCAGCTCCCATCTGTTCCTTGGCCCCTGCATCTGCTTTTCCCTTGCCGTGGAATGATAAAATCTGCCTACCCGGCTCCCTTCTAGAAAGACACAGGAGGCTTCTGAGGACAGTGGGGTTGGCTAAGTTCCAGTAGGAGCCACAGAGGGTGAGCAGTGGGTCTCTTTACAAGTTCAATTCCCCCAACGACCTCAGCCCCCAAACTTCTGGGATTTCCCATGAAGCTGGGCTGCCCTTCCCTCCTCCACCTGCAGAAACCAGTCCTCACATCTCAGCCTGAAGGGCAAATGAGATGTGGTGACACCTGCAGAGCCATAGCCTTCAGGAATCCCAAAGCATCTTGAGAAAACTCACTCTGGAGCTTGCTACCTTTCTCTCTTGGAAGTGAAAAATAATACAAAAACAAAAGTAGGAAAAGCCAATTAAAATCTCCCAGCATCCTAACATCTCGGGACAACCAGTCTGAACCTGATTCTGCATTTCAGACTTTCCTCTTAGGCAACTCTTGACATCTACCAGCTAATGTGGCTGCCATTCATCACATGCTTTATGTGCCCACCTCTGAAAATTACCTGAGTGAGAGAAAGAGAGACAGAGAGCCTCAACAGGGTTTAGTCACACCACAATCCTTTTTCCCCAACTCTCCAGTTTGTCAGGATCTTGGGTACATCCATGCACCCAGCATGTTTCCAGTTGACTAGGCCAGGGATTCGAACCCATGGTCGGTCACGTGGCTTCCAGCACTACGCTGCTGCCTGTGCCACCAAGATTGGGCCCCATGTATAGTTTTTTCATAGTACACACTTGCCAAGTACTTTTGAAGACCTCTTGTAATTATTCCCAAATGACAAAGTGAAGAAATCGAGCCCAGTGAGGTAACATAACTTGCCCACAGTCACGGGAGAACCAGGACTAGAACCCAGATCTGTCCTAATACTGAAGGCCAAACGTCCACCTGCAGCGTAGGTGCTAACCAGAGAGGCAGCCACAGTACCTGTCTGGGCTGAGGTTCTGGCCGGTGTCAAAAGCTCGTGCCACCAGGATCATGGACTGTCTGTCGCCAGCTTCAGCCGCCTTCAACAGGTAATCGAATCCTTTTGTTTTATTCTCTTCTGTCTCCTGTCAACACAAGCCAAAGAGGAAGAAAGGAAAGCAAATGAGGCTCACACAAGAGGGAGTTGCCAAATCTCACTCAGCAACCTTGCTCATTTCTTGAGTTCTTTTGAGCACTCTGGGCTGGGGCTGCTGTGGAATCATCCGTCAGTGGTTTTCAGAACCTTCACGGAATTGTAAAACCATCGCCACAATCAATTTCAAAGTGTTAAATAAATAAAGGACTTTGGACTGCCTTCCCCCCTTTGTCCAGTCAGATCCACCCAACACTGGGCCACAGCCAAGTCCACTGAGGTGCCCAGTGCCCATGCTGGACCCAGCCTCAGCCAGCCATTTGTCATCCACAACCCTAGGCCATGTGATGTGGAGGACGGGAACAGACAGGCTGGAACCACACACGCACACCAAGGGCCCCTCAACGTCTCCTAGGCTTTGCCAGATCCCACTCATTCACACCTTTCCTCCCTGTGCCCACCAGCCAGGGAGGGAGGCAGCAATACACTCACGTACGATCCCACGCAGCCACGTCTGCAGCCCTGGCCCATTCTTCAGCCCCAGCTCACGCGTTACTCACATGCTCTGGCTACACTGCTGCCTCCTGTCCTCTGACCTGCGACCTCGTCTTGCCTCTGGGCAGGCATGCACTATTCCCTCCACCTGAGCGGCTCACCTCCCACAGCACCTGGCTCACCCGCTCTGGCCTCTCAGTCTAATTAGATACCCCTTTATCCAGTCCTTCCATGAATGTATGTTGAACACTACCGAATGCCGGGCTTTGCTCCAGCCACCAAAAATGGCCAGAAATAATGGACAGGAGGTCTGTGTTGGCCCCTCCCTTGGTTTGAATGTCCCCATAAAATTTATGTGTTGAGATTTGGTGGTGGCATGAGTAAGAGAGAAAAAATTTAATCCAACTGTTGTGTTTGAAGGTGGGGCCTTTGGGAGGAGAGGAAGATTAAGGTCATTAGGGTGGGGCCCCCATGATTGACTTCTGGTGGGCTGGGTCAGGGGGAGCAGAGGCTTGTACTTGCCTGTACATAGCATGTTTACAGAGCATGTTTTCCAGGCCACTGGGGCCAGGATCCAAACTGCATGGCTGACCATGTGGGATCTGGGTTCCTTAACCACGAGGCAACAGGCCTGGCTTGACACACGGTGGGTAGGAGAGGGAATGACTCCAGGACAGCGACACACGGATGCTGATGCATGTGTGCCACCTCCAACACGCTGTGCCACAGCCGGGGGACCCTCACCCTCATCCTGTGGTGCAGCCACTGGACCTTGGACTTCCAAACCACAAGCACGATAAACCTCCATTCTTAGAAATCATTTGGTTTCGGGGCCAGCAGGTGGCATGGTGGTTGAGGGCACTAGACTCCCACATGGCAGGCCGACTGCGGTTTGAATCTTGGACCTGGAAGCTTGCTTTCTCTCTCTCTCGCTCTCTCTCACTCTGCCCCTCTCTGGTCAAAATGAAAAATAAATAAAGTTAATAAAATAATTATTTTTTAAAAAATCACTCGGTTTCAGATATTTTCTGTTACTGGTGACAGAATGGACTAGAACACCACTCCAGCCCCTTAGGGCCCTTCCTCACTTGTTCCCACCCATGTCTCTACTCCTCCCATCACATTTTCAGGTCATGTAGTAACTGCCTGGAGAGATGACTGTCACCTGTCACCTTCCACTCACTCCCCAAGGACAAAGATCCATTTGACCAAATGGGCACCCAGGACATTTCTGTGGCATGCGTATGCCTCTAGGAGGGGAGGCAGATGGGCTGGCTGAGCGTCACCACCCCCTGCTGGGTCCCCACTGGCTCCTCACCTTTAGGGAGACATCGGCCAGGATGTGGTGAGGCAGCTGCGAGTACATCAGTCCCAGGCCCACGATGGCCTCCAGCTCGCCCAGGTCGGCCGCGTGCTCCAGGTGGTAGACGGCCGACTCGCGGTCCCACTCCTCGTCCTTCTTGCAGAAGCGCCCTCCCTCATGGTAACGCACCATGGCCAGATGCACCTGCCACACAGACCGTGGTGTTGGCCAGGCTGTCTGGGAGGCCAAAGCCACACCCAAGGGCCGCCCAGCCTGCCTGCAGGAGGAAGTGATTAGCAGAAGAGAGGCGTGAGCCGGGGGCTCCGGGTTAGTGCAGACAGGGCTCTGAAATGGGCATCGCCAATACCTTCCCCAAAATGGACTTCCCGATTTTCTTTTCAAGGTCCAGAGCATTAAGCCTTTGCACTTCCAGGGCCACGGCCGAAGGCCTCGGCAGGTGGAGGCGGGAGGAGTTCAGGAGATTCCACTTCTCCACACAGACCTGAAGGGAGAGAACCGAGCAGGGCCGAGTTCACGGGCCCCGGGGCTGGGCTGGCACACGGCCTCGCTGTCAGCAGCCCCCACTGTACTGGAGCCTGGCTCGTGAAACGGGGTGGACTCTGATCCTTTTTCTTGAACAAACAGCTTCAGTTCTAATCATCCAAATCCCAGCCACTCATGGGTGCTGAGATGCGACGACAGGACACAGACAGGACGCAACGGCTGCAACAGCTCAAGAAGCGCTCCCTTTGGGGCCAGAGGTTGGCACAGCTGGACCCCTACCCAGAGGATCCTGCTGGTTGCCGGGACCTCCCAGAGCACTGGGGCACACGTGTGCCAGTAATCCAGGCCAGACGAGACCGAGGGTGGATACCAGCATGAGGACCATGTTGTGGGTGCCTGTCTCTCTCTTTACTCTCTCTCATGGGAGAAATGCATGAATAATCTTAAAAAAAAAAAAAAGCATTTCCCTTCATGTATTAATCTGAGTGCAGTTGGGGGAGTTTCTCCCTAAGCCACCCCTTTGCTGGGCCCCCCTACAAGGTGTGAGATGGGCTTGACTTCAGACCTTTCGGCAAACCCACTCTGTCCCTTTCTCAGTCATCAATGCCATGGGCAACACCAACAGGGTGCTTCGGGATATAGGGTTAGAAAACCCTTCCTCATAGCCCAGATGCCCTGGCCAGAGGTTCTTGCAGGACGGAGCCAGGTAGCTGGGTGAGTGTGCACTGAACACCCTGTGATGCATATGGCCCCCCGCAACAAAGGACAGTCCAGCCTGGAACGCCAGAGTGCCTATCAAGCCGAGAAGACCCTGGCCCAGCCAAGGAACACTATGTGCATGTGACCAGTGTTCTGGGAGGAGAGCAGTCAGGCTTATTGCGGGTAGTCAAGGGAGGCTCCTAGAGGAGGTGTCACAGGGGTCTCAGCTTCGAGAGCAGGAGGAAAGACCAGAGTGGGAGGAAGGACCTCACAGGTGGGAGGGGGAATACACCATAGCAAAGGCTCAAAGGTAAGAGTCCCCACACGTCTGGGCACCGGCTAGAGAAGAGCATGCGGGTGTAGGTCTGGCCTCTCCTAGACTTGCCTGATGGAAACCAGCGCCTGAAATGCGTCTTAGACACACTGGCCAAAGAGCCTGGGGAATTCTTTTAGGACCTCTGTGCTCCCATACATGAAATGGGGCTGAATAACCACAGCCTTTCTCATAGGGCCAGAAGTAAATTAATACGGTAAGGCGCCTTCATGGTAAGCACCTCAAACGGGAGTCGTAACGTCCCTCCAGGATGAGGCGCCCCGGTCTCTCATCCTCCCCACACCTCAGCATCCTGCCTAGGGCAGAGGCTCAAAAAGTATTTGCCAAGGGGATTTGCTCCTTTGCAAAACACACATGGGAGGTGATTGGGCAGGACAGTGACATGAGGGAGGAGACACAGTGATAGAGCCTGCGAGAGGCAGGCAAGCGGCATGACAGGGGTCCCTGGGGTGTGTTACCCGTCCGGAGCTGCCCAGGCTGTCTTCGTCAGACTCGTACCTCCGATTACCGTTGGAGTGGCCCTGGAGAAAAGCAGAGACCAAGTGACCAAAGGTTCTCCCAAGAACCTCCTCCTGAAAAAGGGTGCCACCCTCCCAGGCTCTCTTGGCCCAGAAACCAGCCTGGCCCTCCTGAGTGACCCATTGAGAAACAGCTCGTATACTTCCTCCCCTGCAAAAGGGACACGGGGGCCCCAGGCAGGGTTGAGGTGCTGGTGCGGCCACAGCCTTCCTGTCTCCCCATGTGAACAGACAGAACTGACTCAGAAGCACAGGATTCCAGCGCAAAGCCACGGAAACAGGGCCAGGTCCTTCCTCTGGCTTGTTTGGCCATTTTGGGAAAAAAAAAAAAAGTGTATGCACTAACGAAATTACACAACTGCACTCAGTACAC
This sequence comes from Tupaia belangeri chinensis, assembly GCF_000334495.1. Classification (NCBI taxonomy): domain Eukaryota; kingdom Metazoa; phylum Chordata; class Mammalia; order Scandentia; family Tupaiidae; genus Tupaia; species Tupaia belangeri. The sequence goes on from NW_006198035.1 coordinate 376,651, forward strand.
TCACAAAATCACTCATCTTTACAGCCACCAGTGAACGACCGGCTCTGCAGCTTAAAGGTGGACACAATTGAGACCAGCAGACGGCATACTGGTTAAGTCACTGGACTGCCGTGCAGCCGACCGCGGCTTGAGTGTTGGACCTGGAGGCTTAAAACTCACATCAGGGGACCAGCGGATGCTGTAATGGTTACGTCACTGGACTCCCACAGAGTTGATCGTGGTTGACTCCTGGACCTAGTGGCTTAAAACTCATGCCAGGCACATATGCATATGTGCCTGAAATCCCGAGAGGTGTGACTAGAGGAGAAGGAATTGCAGCATGGCCATCTCCCCTGAGGGGTGATTTCTTGATTTCTGTCTCTCTGGATTTCTCTGACTCTCTGGCGAGAGACACCCTATAGCAAAAATCTCTCAAAACAAAAAACTCACATCGGGGGCATGTGTGTGCGTGCCCAAAACCTCAAGAGGAGAATGAAGGAGGAATTGCAGCGTGACCATCCCACCTGGGGGGTGATTTCTAGCTTTCTGTCTTTCTGTCCCTCTGTCTCCCCAGCAAGCACACACGCCCTGTAGCAAAAAATCTCTCAAAAACCCCCACCATTTCTGAAGTTTAATACATAGTCTTAATTACACCAGAGTTCTCATGTCCTAAGATCACAGGGACTGGAGTTTCAACTGTCTCCAAGGATCCAATGCAAAACAAAATCCAACGCTATCTAAAAGACTGATATATTTACAGTAAAAATTCATACGAACTAAGTGCTACCCCTTCCTCTTTTGATTCATCTGTTACCGACAGGAAGATGAGTGTCCGGAAGGCATATATCTGATTCACAGTCATAAAGCTGAGACCAGATGGAGATATCTCCTTGAAGTGCAGGCTGGATTTCAGCACATGGTAAAACATGGCTGGTACTGCCACAGGCTGCTCTCGGTAGGAAGTTGCTGAGGGTCCCTGAGGAAACTGACCTCTGGAGCTCTCCCCAGGACTGGCAGGATCCTGTGCCTCCAAGCAGTGTCCCCCCACACCTATACCAACACCAGGCCAACCTATTACCCAGTATCCACTCTGCTCAGCAACTAACAGCTCCACCTTCATCCTAAGATTTGCCCGCCATTTTTGATGCTCACCGGTATCTAAGCCTCTGCACAGTCCCCGACTGGTCTAGATGACCCTGTTTTATCATCTTCCCTGTATTTATCTTTATGTGAAATAATCTTGCTTATTAATTTATTTGTTATGCTCTAAGGATCCATGCACATTCTCCCTCTAGATTTTTCTCCTGCTGGGGGATAAATGAGGTTACAGGGGACTCTGGTCTCACTTTCCGGGGGTTCCTTACATGTTCTCGAGTCTCAGAGTCGTCCAGTTCACCCCGCTTCTCACTGGGGACCAGCGGATGCTGTAATGGTTACGTCACTGGACTCCCACAGAGTTGATCGTGGTTGACTCCTGGACCTAGTGGCTTAAAACTCATGCCAGGCACATATGCATATGTGCCTGAAATCCCGAGAGGTGTGACTAGAGGAGAAGGAATTGCAGCATGGCCATCTCCCCTGAGGGGTGATTTCTTGATTTCTGTCTCTCTGGATTTCTCTGACTCTCTGGCGAGAGACACCCTATAGCAAAAATCTCTCAAAACAAAAAACTCACATCGGGGGCATGTGTGTGCGTGCCCAAAACCTCAAGAGGAGAATGAAGGAGGAATTGCAGCGTGACCATCCCACCTGGGGGGTGATTTCTAGCTTTCTGTCTTTCTGTCCCTCTGTCTCCCCAGCAAGCACACACGCCCTGTAGCAAAAAATCTCTCAAAAACCCCCACCATTTCTGAAGTTTAATACATAGTCTTAATTACACCAGAGTTCTCATGTCCTAAGATCACAGGGACTGGAGTTTCAACTGTCTCCAAGGATCCAATGCAAAACAAAATCCAACGCTATCTAAAAGACTGATATATTTACAGTAAAAATTCATACGAACTAAGTGCTACCCCTTCCTCTTTTGATTCATCTGTTACCGACAGGAAGATGAGTGTCCGGAAGGCATATATCTGATTCACAGTCATAAAGCTGAGACCAGATGGAGATATCTCCTTGAAGTGCAGGCTGGATTTCAGCACATGGTAAAACATGGCTGGTACTGCCACAGGCTGCTCTCGGTAGGAAGTTGCTGAGGGTCCCTGAGGAAACTGACCTCTGGAGCTCTCCCCAGGACTGGCAGGATCCTGTGCCTCCAAGCAGTGTCCCCCCACACCTATACCAACACCAGGCCAACCTATTACCCAGTATCCACTCTGCTCAGCAACTAACAGCTCCACCTTCATCCTAAGATTTGCCCGCCATTTTTGATGCTCACCGGTATCTAAGCCTCTGCACAGTCCCCGACTGGTCTAGATGACCCTGTTTTATCATCTTCCCTGTATTTATCTTTATGTGAAATAATCTTGCTTATTAATTTATTTGTTATGCTCTAAGGATCCATGCACATTCTCCCTCTAGATTTTTCTCCTGCTGGGGGATAAATGAGGTTACAGGGGACTCTGGTCTCACTTTCCGGGGGTTCCTTACATGTTCTCGAGTCTCAGAGTCGTCCAGTTCACCCCGCTTCTCACTGGGGTACCCACTGTCCCCACTGTTCTCAGAGTCCTGTGGAGAGAAGATGGCCTTAGGGTCTCAGTGGTCTTCCGAGAACCTGAGAGGGGTGTAGTGACATGTGGATATCCCAGCCCTCTGCGCTCTCTCCTCTGACTCGTCACCTCACACGGCATCCTCTTCCTCCCGTCCCTTGCTGGCTGGGTGACAAGGGAGCAGTGTTAAGTAGTGGCAGCGAGCTTGGGCTCTGGGGCCAGCCAGGGCTCAACCCTGGCTCTGTGTTACCTGCCAGCTGGGACCCTGTTTAAGCTCTCTGAGCTTCAGTGTCCTTAGCTATGGAGATTCAAGACAGCACCTACGTCAGAGGGCTGTGAGGGGGGCTGGGTGGTGGTGTAGCACTAAGAGATGACACTGTGTGATTTCTCTCAGTACACCAGGCATGTCTGTGCCCATGATCCAGGGCCGGCTGAAGCTGGGGTGGGTAGGGCATCAAGACCCTGTTCAGATACTGTTTTTCTTTCTCTCTCTCTGTCTCTTTTGATCATAGAAGAAAGAGTTAATAGACTTACAAAAAAAATAAAAGCTGTGAGGATGAGCTGAGATGTCACACTCTGAGAATGCACATCATGGTAAGTGCGACGACTAAGAATGGCTTACTCATTTCACAGGCAAAAAACGAAGGCTGGTTTAAGGACTACAAGCCAGAGATAAACGTAGAGAGTTGGAAACAATATTTACAGCTAAGTCCCTCCACCCTACCGCACAGGTCAAGGGTGAACAGTGGTATAGGGGTTAAACACAATGCTCTACGAGGGTGACCCACAGAGGAAGGTTCCGGGTTCATGCCCTGAGACCTCCCCGTGTGTGCTCCGCACGTGTGCCCATGATCCAGGTGGCCGAGGCTGAGGGTGGGTCGGAGTTAGGACTCTCTTGAGGGTACTGTCTCTGTCTCTGTTTGTCTCTGCTCATAGAAAGAATAAATACATAAACAAACAAACAAACAAAAAACTGCACAAGGGGGCTGGCAGGTGGCGTGGTGGTTAAGGCTGTAGACTCCCACATGGCCAAATGTAGTTCAAGTCCCAGATCTGGCAGCTTGCTTTCTCACTGTCCCTCTCTATTTCTCTCTCTCTCACTTTGTCTCTGATCAAATTTAAATAAACAAATAAAGTTAAAAAAAAAACAACAACCTGCACAAATCACCCAAACATATTTTTTATTCTAGACCTGAATTCTAGTTTGAGAGGGAATCTGACATCATGTAGAATCTCTATAAAACTTCAATCACATGCTTCCTGACACTGAGCTGGGCCTTCTCTGCATGTCCCCTGCATCTTCATAATCTACTGTCACAGCTGGCAGGTGGTGTGGTAGTTAAGACACTAGACTCCCACATAGCCGACCATGGTTCGAATCCTGGACCTGACAGCTTGCTTTCTTACTCCTACCCTTGCCCTGTCTCTCCCTGGTCAAATTAAAAATTAATTAATTAATTAAATTAAGTGATTACTTTAAGAATTATTTTTTATTTAATCTTATTCATTGTCCTTATTTTTTATATTTTAGTTTTTTGAAGTTGACCAGAGAGAAGGAAAGTGAGAAAGTAAGTGGTCAGGTCTGGGACTTGAACTGTGGTCACCCATATAGGAGTCCAGCTGCCTTAACCACCATACCACCTGCTGGCCCCAAATAATTACTTTTTAAAAAGAAGAAATAACCTACTGTCATTATTGTTCTTTCTTTATTCTACTGATGAGTATTTCAAACACAAAAATAAGATTAGGGAATACTAAAACGAATTGTTATATACCTACCACCCAGTATTGCCAACTTGTAACATTATGTCGTAGTTACTTTAGAGCTTTCATTTTTTTAAAAAATCATCATTAAAATTTAGAACTCTTGTGTGTCACTCTCCACCCAACTCTCTTCCCCCTCCAGATAAAACCATGTTCATAAATTCATACTTCCATAACTCTTCTTTAGATCAACCATTTTCTGTTACCTAAATAAATACAAAAGAAGCGTGGTACCACTACCACAAGGCAAATCACTCTCACAGACGGGGGCCACAAGGACACACAGAATGAAATCCTTGGCTACCCCAAGGAGCCATGGTGTCCTGAAAAGATCCCTGGTCTTTCTCTAGACAACCCTAAAGGATAAAGGATCACTACCACTTTCCCCACAAGGTCTTTGCTCTGCATGAGCTGAAATCCTGGTTGTTTTATTTATTTATTTTTTTCCCTTTTACCATTTCAACTTGTGAAACTGAGGTAAGATTTACATACAAGAATGTGGAAGTGTTCAGTATGCTGAGTGCAAGGCCATTCTGAAAAGTATCTGCAGGCCCTTCCCAGGAATTCCAGGCACCCCACGCCTTGGCCCTCACCAACCCACACGAACTTGGGCACCTTAGCCCACCCTTGGAATCAGACCCATGCCTTATAACAGAGAGCCTCCCTCAAACCCCAGCTCTGTATCTCCAGCGAGGTAGCTAACTTCTAGGAGTCTCAACTTCCTCATCTGAGAAATAGGGTGAGTATCTCCCCCAAGGTGGGGCACACAAGGAAACAAAGGACAGTGTGCAGAGGGTGGTCTGGGGTCAGACACTGCGAGTTTGAACCCTCGCTCCATCACTGAGTGACTGTGACAAAGTGACTTAACGTCTCTGTAGCTCAGTTTCATCACTCTAAATGAGGGATAATGACAGAACTGTTTGAGTAGCTGCTAATACTTGGGATAAGATGCAGCAGTGGGCTGGATGGTGGCACAGCAGTAAAACCCAATGCTCTAAGGGCCAGCAGGTGACATGGTGGTGAGAGTGCTGCCCTTCCACATGGCTAACCTTGGTTTGAGTCCCAGAACTGTTAGTTTGAAATTCATGCCAGGCATGTGTGCGTGCATGCCCAAAATCCAAAGAAGAGAATGGAAGACAAGGGATTGTGGCATGGCCATCTCTCTGGTGAGTGATTTCTCTCTTTCTGTCTTTCTCTCTCTGCCTCTCTGGTGAGTGCACATGACTATAGCAAAAAATCTCTCTTGAAAAAAAGTCATGAAATTGAAGCCAGCTGGTGGCGTGGTGGTTAAGGTGGCTGGACTCCACATGGTTGACTGTGCGGTTGGAATCGCAGACCTGGCAGCTTGGTAAACACATGGGGTACATGCGCACACATGCCCAAAATCCTAAAAGGAGAATGCGAAGAGACTGTGACTGGTCATCTCCCCAGGGGGTGCTTTTTCACTCTCTCACCAAGGAGTGCATGAGCCTTCTAGCAAATTTTAAAAAAAAGAAAGAAAAAGTCACAATGTTAATTAAAAGAAGCAGGCAGTGAGAGACCAGTGTGAGAGAGACTTGCGACCACAGGCTGACCTTTTGTTCCTTTTCTTTTGGAACCATGAGAATGTATTGCCTATTCTAACAGCCTGACACGTGTTCTAATTCTAGAATAAAACCTATCTGAGAAAGAGTTTTACTTGTATGTAACTGTGAGAATGGAATGATAATATCTACCAAGCCATTAAAACAATATCTGCCCATAGGTACAGTTCCATACATATCATTATTAGTATTTTTTTCTTCTATTCAAGAACTCTGAGAAGCAGCCAAGAATGAACTGGTACCTCTGGGACAATCTGAGAGTACAGCTTAAAGTGAGCTTGTGGTCTGTGCAAGTGTGACATCGAAAAGTTGATTTAAAAAATTCATATTCTTGGGCCTGTAGGTTGGCATGGTGGTTAAGGCAGCTGGACTCCCACATGGCTGACTGTGGTTCAAGTCCCAGACCTGGCAGCTTGCTTTCTCACTTTCCTTTTCTCTCTGGTCAACTTCAAAAAATAAAATAAAAATAAAATAATGACAATGAATACAATTAAATAAAATAACTTTTTAAGAAATTCATACTCTTTTTAAAAAATAGTTATTTAATTTTATTTATTCATTTGTTTATTTTATTTATTTATTTATTTATTTTGGAGAGGTTCTTGCTATAAGGGCATGTGCGCTCGCCAGAAAGACAGAGTGAGACAGAGAGATAGAAAGCGAGAAATCACCCCACAGTGGGGATGGCCACAATGCAATCCCTTCTCCATTCTCCTCTCGGGATCTTGGGCATGCACACACACACACACACACACACACACACACCTGGCATGAGTTTAAGCCACCAGGTCCAGGACTCGAACCATGGTTGACTACATGGGAATTCAACGACATAGCCATTACGCTAACTGCTGGTCCCTATTCATTTGTTTATTTTAATTTGACCAGAGAGAGACACAGAGAGAAAGAGAAAGGGAAAGTGAGAAAGCTAGCCGCCAGGTCCAGGACTCAAACCATGGTTGACCATGTGGGAGTGTCCAGCACCTTAACCACCATGCCACCTGCTAGTACCAAAAATTCATATTCTATTTTAAATTGTGTTCTCTAGAAAGGCAGAGAGAGAGGAAGAGAGAGGAAGAAAGTATCCCTCTCAAGGGGACACAGTCAAGTCATGTGTCTTGGGGCACACACGTACATGTACTCAGCATGTTTTCCAAGCTAGGGGGGTCGGGATTTGAACCGTAGTTAGTGAAGCGGGATCTGGTTCCCTTAACTATGAGACTACAGGCCTGGATCTGAATGTTTAATTTGATACCATAATATATAGGGTCTTTAAAAGGTACATGAAAAAGACATAAAAAAAACACACATAGATTTCAAAAGTTTTTCACACCAAAATAAAGTTGCACAAAGTTTATGAAGTCCTTTTGCCTACACTTATAGGAATGCAAATATGAGGCTTCAGTTTCTTACCACTGAGTCCTTGTGCAGCTGTAGGAAACATTCTGTTTATTCAACCCTTGAGCATTACGGTTGTGCTACCTGCCTTGTGTATGAGAATCAGTACAGTGGCCCCATGAGAGGACTTATCACACAGGTGTGGTCACACACGCGCTCAGGGCTGAGCCTGGAATTTACCAGGAGGTCACATAGTTGCTGATTTGGAATCTCCTCTCCCTCCCTATCACTGTAACTGCAGTAGACTCAGCTCTTCCCAGAGAAATACTCTGCCTTGGTGGGAGGCTGGGATTCATTTGCATCCTCCCCGCTGTCCCCAGCCTGTACCCTGCAGTGCCCTGAGCAGACCGGGTTGAAGATTCACCCTTGGTTCCCACCGGGAGACAGTCGAGACAGTCCATTTCTCCCAGCCCTGCTGTGGACTGGAGCCTGCGGACCCCCTCCCTCCTTTCCTCCTACTCACCCGGTGGTTGTCCAGCTGGTCATGGTCTCTGGGCACCACGTTATCAAGGTCACTGAACACCGGCCAATCTGGGAAATACAGATAATGTGCTGTTTCCATGCCCGGGACATTCACAAGAGCCAACTGCACCTGCCACCAAGCCTCTTTTAATTTTTAAACAAAGGCACAAAATGGAGAAGAATGTTGCCAGCATCGGGGTTGGGGGAGGGATAAGGACCTTCCTTCAGACTTATTCTAAGCCTGCCACCTGCAGCCAAGTGGTCCTGAGCAAGCGGCTTTGTCTCTGGGCCTCCTCAGGGTTATCGTGATGCCAGCCAGTGTACTTCTCAGCTTGTGTGGCTGCCACGCCCAGACATTGAACCTGGTGCTCAGGGAAGACAGAGAGGCCACGTGCACATTCAGGCCATGAGCAGGCCTCAGGTGGCTTCAAAACTAACTACCTCCTGACAACTCCCTCTCTTTGTCTACTGCCCTGAGCTCTCTTAAGCTAAATCATGTCTGGCCAATGGTTTTTATGCAGCTTATAAGAATTTTTAAAATTTGCTCTAGGGTGTATGCACTTGAGAGAGACAGAGCGAGAGAGAGAGAGACAGAAACAGAAAGTGAGAAAGTATCCCCTGTAGAACATGGTCATACCATAATCTCTCCTCCTCCTTCTCCCTCCTTTTAGAATTCTGGGCATGTATGCACTCGTGCCTACCGTATTTTTCAAGCTGCCGGGTCTAGGACTTGAACTGCCTAGTCAGATATGTGGGATCTGGCTGCCTTATCCACCATGCCACCTGGATGGTGCAAGAATAGTTTTTAAATTTTTTTATGGTTGACAAAAATTAAAAGAAGAATATTTTGTGATATGTGAAAATTTAATGAAATTTAAATCTCAGTGTCTATAAATAGAGGGTTTTTAAAGTTTATTTACTTCTTCCATGAGAAGTACCTCCCAAACGGGTGTTGGAGACACACTCCACTTCTAGCCTCATCTAGACCCTGATCATGGGTACACATGTGGGCGGTGTGCTCAAGAAGGTCTAAAGACTAGAACCTGGAACCATCATGTGAGTCAGCCTCACAGAGCTGTGTTTTATCACTGCAGCACTGTCCAGCCCTATATAGAACACAGCTACACCCATTCGTTTAGCTATTTCCTACGGTTGCGTTTAAGCTGGCAATGCAGAGACCATGCAACCTACCAAGTTTAAAATATTTATGCTCTGGCCCTTTAAGAAACTGTTTTTTGACCTTTCCTCCAGACTATTCCGGAGGATTTCTAGTAGAAACATCCAAACAGCTTCTTTAACATTTTAAATGACCACATTATCCTTCCAGTTCTTCAGGCCCAAACCCGGGCATCAGCTTTGCCTTTCTTCTTTCTTACAGACGCCCACACCCTCATCAACAGCAAACTCCGCCATTTCAACTTCAGAAACAATGGTGTCAGGGCCCAGATGATGGCGCAGCAGAAGTACAACACTGCAGGGCTGACCCACGGTGGGAAGGTTCCAGCTTTGTGTTCAGAGACCTCCCTGAACACACCAGGTACACGTGTGCCCATAACCTGGGGCCGGTTGAGGCTGGGCTGAACTGCAGCATAGACACTTTATTGGGACAGCATAGACACTGTCTCTCTGCCTCACTCATGGACAAAGAAAACAAAATAAACTTAAAAATAAAAGCAGAAAAAAGGCCAGCCAGTGGCATGGTGGTTAAGGCAGCTGGATCCCACATGGCCAGCTATGTGGTTTGTGTCCCAAACCTGGCAGCTTGAAAAACATACCAGGTGCGTGCGTGTGCATGCTCAAAATCCCAAGGGGAGAATGGAGAAGGGATTGCGGTGTGACCATCTCCCCTTGGCAGGCTTGCTTTCTTTCTCTCTCTCTCTGGCAAGTGCTTCAGCCCTACAGAAAAATTCCAACAACAACAACAACAAAACAGAAACGATGATTCCATTTTTTTCCCTTTGACCCATTAACATAATGTTAATATTATTTCTTTATGTAGAATAACCTCAGACTCCTGTGGAAATCCTCTTCGACTATGAAAAACTATTCTTTTATGATACTACTAATTTTGTTAATAGCCTATTTAGAATTTTTGAGTTTTATATGTATGAATAAATGAGGCTAGCATACAATTTTCTTTTTTGGTGTTTTGTTCAATTTTGATATAAGGTTTTTTGTTAATTTCATAAAAGACACGGAAAACTTCTACTTCTTTTCTTTTTTTCCCTTTCTTTCCTTTTTAAATTTAACTACCTTGTTTTCTACGATAGGGGTTGTTTTTACAGCATTTGAATAGCTTGTGACTTGAAAGTGCATTCAAAGAACCCACCCATAAAACCATCTGGGCCATGAACCTTTTTGGTTGGTGTATCTGATTTTCTAATACAAATGAAAGCCAGTTTAGCTCTGCTCTCCTTGTTGCCTGTTCCCCCCAATCTCAGGGACCCAGGGACCAAACCATTACTCACGGAGGTGGTCCAGCTTCTGGCTGTGTGGTGTGGCAGAGGACGGGGAGGATGGGAGAGAGTCAAAGGTCATGTCGCTCATGTTCTCGTCTCCTGAGTTCTCTGAAAGGCGAAGGAGCAGGGGAGGACGGCTCCCAGAGAGGGTCCTTACTCGGGGACTCCCACACTTTTCCTCTGTTCCCCTCAAGATGGTCTTGGCTGATTGCTGAGGACATTAACAGGAATGTACGTGTCGCATAGCTACCCTCTGGGAGTGAAGGGCTCTTCCTGTTGTTCCCTCAAACCCGAAGCCTTTTCAACCTCGGCTTCTACATGTCTGTTAAGGGGCTGATAGAAAATCTAAAAAAAAGGCCCAAACTGGTGATGCAGCCAATAGCATCTGAGCTGCAGTGCTTGCAAGCCATTGGCCAAATGCAGGTTCAGATCCGTGGACTGATCTGAAAACACGCCAGGTGTGTGTGTGCCCACAATCGGATGGGGTACAGGGCTGGGGAGAGGGGCTCACCTTCTCAAGGGGGCCCTCCACCGAGCTCTCTGTGCATTCACACTCTCTAGCACTGATAAACAAACAGAAAACTGGGGGGAAATATCACTGGGGAATTAACCCCACGGCCTCCAAGAAAGGGCAGCTGGGACAGGTGCTCAAAGGGCCTGCCAGCTGGCCTGCCCCAAAGTGCTGACCACACTCACAGCCCGAGCTGGAGAACACATCCCACCACGTGTCCAGAGCCCAAGCTGTCTTTGCCATCGTCCTCTCATATCTGGTCCCTGCAGCAGGGGTGGGGTGGGCGGCCTCAACCTGGACACAGCAGGTGCAGGAGAGCCAGGTCTGCACCTCGTGCAGTCACTGTGGACACACACACAGCACACAGCACACACCTCGCCCTCTCTACATGCCTGCTCCCCTCACTGGCCAAAATGGGCCCAATTCCAGCAACACCAGCTTCTCTTATTGGGATACACTCCGGCGGGATTTGGTCACCCAGCAACACCAGCTTCTCTTATTGGGATACACTCCGGCGGGATTTGGGCACCGAGTTGGGGTGGGGGGGGCGGACAGGGAAGGGCACAGATAGGACAGACCCCTCCACCCCTGACATTCCTCAACGCAGCACTGCCAGGCCTGGCCATCGTCACACAGGGAAGCAAGGCTCGCTATTCAGTCAGTGGAAGGGCCTGTCAGTCCAGGCAGGTGCGCCCCAGGCACCCACCAGCAGCTTGGTGTTCTGATTCACTGCGTCCTGCTCCCGTGGCGAGAGGTCAAAGGGAGTGAGGCCCATGCTCTTGCAGATCCGGTTGCAGGCGTGAGAATGGAAGAAGAGAGCCATCCCCCGGACACCTGCGGACAGAGCAGGGGTATCTGGAGATCACTTTGCTTTGTGATAGGGAGGGGCAGTGCTGGGCACCATAAACTGGCTAGAGTAGGCATAAACAAGCTGAGTTAGAGGGCCCAGACGCCCCAGGGCCCCACTGATGCTCTCGGAGAAGTCGATCAGCTGTTGCAGCCCGTTTCCTCTAGCGGACAAAGGGCTCAGGGCACTGAGCAGGGAGCGTGGTCTCCGTGGACACAGACCGCTCTCCCCACCTACCTAGGTTGCCGTCTCCAAAGTCAGTGCCCGTCTCTGTGTGGATCTGCGGGTCGGTGTAGAGGTCGCCCACGCCCTGGATGTCTACCACGATTAGCTGGTGGCCAGAACGCTCAAATGTAAAGTGGCTGAAGGCCTGTGGAGGGGCAGAAAGATGAAGGAGGTTGCAGGGCAGCCTGTAGTCTAGTGGTTAGGGAGTAGGATCCCAGGGGCTGAACATATGTGGAGTCCTGGACCTACTGGCTTACAAGACATGCCGAGCACATACGCACGCATGCCCCAGATCTCAACAGGATGGAAGAATGGAAGGACTGCAGGGTATAGCGCTTTCTCCTCTGTCTCTCTGTCTCTCTCTGGTGAGTACACGTGCCCCCTGACAATTAATTAACTAATTAATTAATTAATAGAAAGAAAAGGGAGATTGCAGAGCCTAGGCTGTGGGCTGTACTATTCTGTGGGTGCCACAGCCTGGCTCTGGGGTGTTGGGTGGCTTTCTCCACACGGAGACGTTGTACAGGGGAAACGTAAAGGGAAGAGGCTTGTTCGGGTCCGCCAGGGCCTTGGGGCGGCCCGTCC
>NW_006198035.1:389634-401441 GCF_000334495.1 Tupaia belangeri chinensis
GCCTGCCCTAAAAGGCGGGCTCTGCCTGGCAGCCAGAACTGACCACGTGGCCCACAGTTGCTGCTGGGACGGCAGAGCCAGACAGAAGGAACCACGTCTCTAATACCTTCAAGGAGGCAGGGTGCCAGCCTGTGTTGAGCCGCCCACCTATGTGCGATTCTTACAGAAGCGAGTGAGAAATCACTTCATGTCAGCACCTACTTGAGGGTTTGTGTGCTAAGCAAGTTAGCCCATGCCTCACACTACAACTGTGAGTTAGGGCAAGTTATTTTGCCTCCCTGTGCCTCAGTTTCCTGGCCTGTGGAATAAAAATCTCAGACGTCAGCATGTGGATTAAACTCGATGCATGACGGTATCAGTCACCCTTGGCAGGTGTTCTTATCACTAGACACAACTCCAGAGCAACTCAGGCCAACCTATGAACAGTGTCCACGCTACGATGGAAAATTACGGAGAATGCTGACATTCTTTGCTGAATTTTCTCTACTACATTTGTGTTTAGTTTTGTACACGGAATAGAACACATACACCATCAAGTGTGTATGGTTTATCAGTGGGGTAGGGAAGACCTGTGACTTGAACTTGTTACACAAGGACTCACCCACGGCGTCTCATCCCCTCAATGCCACCCACAACATAGGAGGAGTCAGGTGTAGGTTTCCCAAGGAAACAACCATCCCGGGAGGATGAGTCACCCACAGGCAGATCACAGCTGCAGAGGTCACAGGGGCCAGAGCTGAGAGCTGGGACCTTCCCTCACATACAGTCTCTGTTCTTTTTTTTTTTTGGAGAGGTTTTTGCTATAGGGCGCGTGTGCTTGCCAGAAAGAGAGAGACAGAGAGATAGAAAGTGAGAAATCACCCCCCAGGGGGGATGGTCACGCCGCAATCCCTTCTCCTTCATTCTCCTCTTGGGATCTTGGGCACGCACGCACATGCATCCGGCGTGAGTTTAAGCCACCGGGTCCAGGATTGAACTGCAGTCGGCTACATGGGAGTCCAGCGACATAGCTATTACGCTAACTGCTGGTCCCAACATACAGTCTCAGTTTGAGAACAGCCTGAGACAGAGCAGGTGGTTCTCAGAGCTTCCTTTCATCCCAAATGTTGGCTCCGGCCCTATGAGAAAGTCTGCAGCAAGACCACCTGGGCCTCCAGGGCTCACTGAGGAGGGGCAGGGATGTTGTCAGAGAGAACAGCCAGTACCTCCTCAACCAACCAGTCTTCTCCCTCCCTTAACACACCCAAATTATTGTTTACTGGACACACAAGTGCTAGGATACAGCAGGGAAACAGACAGATAAGATCCTTTCCCGCAGGGGAGAGAGGCATCTAAAATATGAACTAGCCGGATAAGACTCTGCCGGACAGCCATTAACTGTTCAGAAGGAAAGAAAACAGAACCGACCAGAACGATGTGGCAGAGGTAACTAGGGAGAGAGGGCTTTGCTGAGGAGGTGACACACCAGCTGAGACCTGAACTATGACAAGGAGCCACCCCTGAGAGCATCGCGGAGACAAGAGATGCAGACTGGCACATGGCTGGAGCAAAGACCCTGCGGCAGTTATAAGGTTAGGAAGGAAGAGAAATCAGGTTGGCTGAATTTGGCAAATTTCGGAGGCAGTCACAGCCCTCAGGGCTAGAGACTATGGCTTCTTTTGTCTACCCCAATGTGCTTAAACAGGGACCTGGAAACAGCAGGTGCTCAATAAATCCTGCTGGTTACCTGGAGTCGCGGCTCCCCTGAGCGTCCAGCAGGGACTCACACAGTCAGAGGACTGACTATGGATGCAGGCAGGGTAGAGGCATGGGGCAACATTTCCTCGAATGCCCACGGGCACCCGGAAACTCTGCTTGGCATGAAGCACTCAGCGCCTGAGGGGCTCAAGGGAAGAACCCAGCCTGGCAGGAGGTTGAAAAGCTTGGAATCAAGCCCTGGCTCTATCCCTGCTTTGCTGGACAACTCATTGAGGCTCTTAGAGCCCCAGGTTCCCCAGGGAGTAGACACGGTTTCCAGTACCCCTCCTTCTTCTGAGACTTCTCCAGTCTCAGGCCCTGTTTTCTAGGTGGAATCCCCTCCATTCCAGGCTCTAAGGGTTGGCACATGGCTAATCTGCATAATCCCGCCCCAGCCATGGTGATGGGCTCAGCATCTGACCGAATCAGAGCCAATGAAACCTAGTTCTGAGATTTCTACTGGAACTGTAGGGGAAATAGGTGTCATTCCCATAAGGTTGCTGAGAAGACATAAATAGAGCCTGTGGCTGCAGGGGTAAGGTTCTGGGCAATGTGTCACTACAAGTAGAAGCCAACACAGAACACCCGGGCCAGAGATGGAGAAAAATTCCTGACAACCTAGTTTGGTCTTGGATCCAGCCATGCCTGTGGCAGGCATTGTTTTCCACTTACATGAAATAATGAATTCCCTTTATAGATTAAGCCAGTTTGAGTGGGCTTTTGCCATTTGCAAACAAAAATGCTGCCTAATAAATCCTAACTGTAAATGTGGATAACAGCATGTTACCCTCAGAGTTCTGATTTGGGGAATATAGAAATAACACACAGAGGGACGTATAGTTATGCTGCTGGACTCCCATGTAGTTGACCATGGTTTGAGTCCTGGACCCAACAGCTTAAAACTCACACCAGGCAAGTGTGTGTATGTGTCCAAAATCCCAAGAGAAGAATGAAGGAGAAGGGATTGATCCCCCGAGGGGATGATTTCTCACTCTCTCTCTGTCTCTCTAGTGAATACAGCACAAGCAC
Source organism: Tupaia belangeri chinensis (assembly GCF_000334495.1). Lineage (NCBI taxonomy): Eukaryota > Metazoa > Chordata > Mammalia > Scandentia > Tupaiidae > Tupaia > Tupaia belangeri. Next base: position 392,401 of record NW_006198035.1, read on the forward strand.
CATATACCAAAAATCTCTCTTAAAAAAAGAAAGAAAAGGAAAGAAAAAGAAATAGCACGTGGAGTACGTGGCCCACTGTGCTCAATAAATTGTGGCTGTTATCATCTGCTGTTAAGAAAGTGAAAAAAGGACCCCATGACCAGCACCACCACCCTCCTCTTTCCCAGCTGCCCTGGCATGGGAAGATGGCAGGTAGGGTGCCACGCACCTGCTTGGGGGGCTTGTGCCGATTATACTCTTCCCCCCAGAGCTTGGCCTCCATCTGTAGACGCACATCCTCAAAGTACACGTCCCTGTCCACAGGCTCGATGTAGCGCTTTGCCACATAGTTGGAGGCTCCCTTCCATTGCTGGGTGTGCAGGAAGTTGGAGAGCTTCTTCCTGGGAGGAGAGGCAGCAAGGGGCTTGCCCAGGTACTCTGGGGCTCCTCAGGGACGATGCCTTAGCTGCTCAGGACTAGGAGCCCCTGCCTGACCTGGCTGGTTAACTGGAGGAAGAAACAAAATGTAGAAAGGACTTCTTTGCACCCCCCACTTCCTTCAAAAAGCTATGACAGGCCATTGTTGGAGGTCTCCTGTCCCATTTCCCTTGGGCTCCTCCAAACACCAGAGCAGGGAATAGTAGGATGTGCCCTGCTCTCCCCAAGCCCACATCGCAGCCACCTTCACGTGGTCCAAAGGAGAGCAGATGGAGAGAAACTTGAGCTACGAGAAGGCAGAGGCGACTGTATGCATTCTTGGCCAAAATGTCCAAAAGTTTTAACTTTTAGGAGCTGGGGAAATCTGGGCAGGGCCTCGAGCACCAGGCTGTCACTTACGTCCTGAAGCATTCCCTCATCGCTCCACGGCCGAAGGGCTGAAAGAGAGGGAGAGTAATCAGTGTCCATACCACCCAGAAACAATGATGGGCCAGAAGAGAGGTTCCCCTAGGACATCACCCACCAAATGGGTTCCCCAGACCCTGTAACTACTCCAAAGTCCCTGGGCCTGCTAGGCTTCCATCCTGGAGCTATGGGGACAATGAAGATCACCCCATTCCTCTACCAGAGCTGGAAGGAAGAACCCATGGGATGGGGCAAGATGCTGGGGGAGGGACAGCACATGTTAAAGATGTTTTTGCAGCCCGGCTGGTAACAGAAAGAAAGGGGAGGCCCAGCCATTATGGCACGGGGGTAGGGCATCATGGCACAGTACTAGAGCCATGTAGGAGGGCCCAGGGTTCAGATTCTAGGTCGAATGAACATGTAGGGCACACCCATAGGCACACCTAAGATCCTGGCAAGTTGGAGAGATGGGGAGGACTGTGGTATGAGAAGACCCTGTCAAGGGATCCCTATCTTCCTTTCTCTGAAGAAAAAAAACTTTAAAAAGTCAACTATTAAATAAGTGTATTCATCAAAGAAATACTACTATACAGCAATGAGAATGAATGCAAAATGTCAAGCACAAGATGCCGTGCTCAAAAGAACATGTGGTCAGAAGTTATGACCGCTCTTTCCTATTTTTCCAAACTTCCTTCCAGAGGGCCTAGGGGGAGTCACACCCACAAACATTAACAGACCATTTTTTTCCATTAATAGGATTCTTCCTACATCCTGCACCTGGCACAGTAACTTTGAGATGTATATTTCAACAGATTACAGTATATTCTTTTGCTTATCTCTTCCCAAGACACAGAACTTCCCTTTCCTTGAGATGGAGATTAAGCATTTCTCTTACAAATGTCTTCCCAAGACACAGATCTTCTCTGTCCAATCACCTACCTATAACCTACAAGCTCCGGCTTCTACATGTCCCCCACCTTTTTGAGCCAGACCAATAGATATGTCTACACTAATTTTGTCTGCCACTCTCAAAAATCGAATAAAAGGAACCCCTGTACCTAATCACCTGGAGAAAGGCATGTTTGCCTCCTCTCCGGGCCTAGGTCACTCATATTCTCCTTGGAAATAAACCTCATTAATTATGAATTTTTAATTTTTTCACAGTTGGTTCTTTTCCGTCGACAAACACACGCTATAAGGTTTCATTTATATGAAGTACAAAAATATGTCAAACTTATCTAGGGAGGGAGAGTCCAGAGTAGGGCTTGGGATAGGGGAGGAGGGACCTAGAGTGGCTTCTGGAGCTGCTGGTTACTGTTTTTCCATCTGGGTGTCGATGAAATAATGTGTTCCTGTGGTGAAAACTCGTATGTTATACTGAAAAAAGCTTCATACAGCAATCCTTACTCTTGCTATGCAGGAAGTACTCTGATTTACACTCATTTTCTTTTCAAAAGGTTGGTTGTGGGCCAGCAGGTGAAGTGGAGGTAAGGCAGCTGGATCCCACATAGTTAACTGCATGGTTCGAGTCCCAGACCAGGCTGCTTGAAAACAGCACTTGGCAGGTCAAGCAGGTGACATGGTGGTTAAGTCGCTGGACGCCTACATTGCCAACTGAACTTCAAGTCCTGGACCTGACCTTTCTCATTTTCCCCCTCTCCCTTGGTCAAATTAAAAATAAATAAATAAATAAATAAATAATATCAAATAAACCTTTTAAAAAATAAATGCTTTTTTATAAAAAGAAAATTACACTTGGCTCATGTGCTTGTGTGCCCAAAATCCCGAGAAGAGAATGGAGGAGTGTGGAGAGCCCAATCTGAGAAAACACGATGTGTAAAGACGTGCTTTTGTGAGCTTTGTTAGTAACGGCTATGTGAAAACTTCCATATGAAACGTCATTTGTTTGTTGCTGTCGTCGGTTATCTTTTTGTTGCTGTCAATATTTAATACTCAACACTGCAGGGCCCAATCTGAGAAACACGGTGTGCCTTTTAGATGCTTGCCAAAATGTGCTTCTGTGAGCTTCATTAGCAATAACTATGAGAGCACTTCCATCCAAAATGCTTTCTGCCTGTTGTCTGTTATCTTCCTGCTGTTGTCAACACCCGATACCCAATGCTGCAGGGCAGTATGAAGAACGCTACATGTGTTTATCAAATTTTGTCCCATAAAGATCAGAGAAATTACATGGCACCAGTCATTTTCACATCTTCAAACAATTTACATCCTAAAGCAAAAGGCTTTGCATTCTGTCTTCTCTTCCGCATTTTCTGCCCTTTGAAAGAATAAACCTGAGGCCGGTTCCTAGTCACAACTTCTCCATCAGAGAAGCTGCGCCCACCAATCCTCGCTTTTTTATACTTGTGTGTCTTTGCTTTTGTGTTTATTTCTAACCCACAGCCTTCCCCACTCAAAAAAAGAAATGTGTTCAGCCAAACAGGTCCTGGCAGAAGGGATTGCAGCATGGCCACCCCCCTGGTGATTTCTCACTCTTTCTTTCTCTCTTGAGTGAGCACATGCACTCCATAGCAAAAAAAAAAAAAAGCAGGTATATAGACAAAAGGCTGGTCGTAACCCACTGAATTCATTTAACAATTCATTAACGGGTGGTGACATGCAATTTTTGAAAACGAATATACACATGGACAGCCCATTGATTTTCAACAAGACTGTTAAGAATGGTCTCACTTTTTGTTTGTTTTTAAATCATCTTTGGTAAAGGAGTTCCCCTTTCTTCATGCCCTCCCCAGGATTTGTTACTTTTTGTCTAGGTCAGGATTTAAAAAAAAAAAAAAGTATTATTATTAATTTAATTAATCAATTAATTAATTTATTATTATTATTTTTTTAACTTGGTATAGTCATCAGAGAGAGACAGAGAAAGAGAGAAGAAAGTGAGAAATCAAGCCACCAGGTCTGGGACTCGAACCGTAGTCGGCCATGGGGGAGTCTAGCACCTTAACCACCATGCCACCTGCAGGCGCCTAGGATGGTGTTTTGATGTATGATATCTTAGTATGTGAATGAAGTGCCCCAAATAAGCAAATCTATAGAGACAACTGTAGGATAGTGATTGCTGGGGTGCTGGAGGGAAGTGAGGGAATGGGGAATGAGTGCTAATGGGCACGGCCTCATTCGAGGAGAGTGAAAATATTCTGGATTTGATTGTGACAATGACTGCATGACGGTGATTATACTGAAGATTGCTGAGCAGTACACTTTCAATGGTCAAGTGTATGATAGGTGAATGATCTCTCAATAAAGGGGTCTTAAAACAATGCAATAAGTAGGCCCAGCTGCAGTGGCAGAGGCAGTGGACTATACTGGAGCCACATGGGAAGACCCGGGACTCAGACCCTGGTTGATCTGAACACACTGCGTGTGCGGCCACACCAGTGATCCTGGCAGCTGGAAGGCTGGTGGGGAGGCGGGCAGTGCGGCGGGATCTTGTCTGGGGTCCTTCTCTCATAAAATACACTTTAAAAAGTAACAGTAAATAAATCACAACCTAAAGAATCCTCAAAGATAGAAAAATAAAATACGGTGGGTATAGGGACGAGGGCGCGGGACTGAAGTGAGCTCGAGAAGGTCCCCGCGAGGCCCGAGGCTCACCTGAGATGCCATCTTGATCAGCACATCGTCTTCTAGCCACTCTCCAGTGACAGCATTGTACCTGCAGAGACCAGGGCACAGCATCCATAACCGGATCCAGTCCCTCACTGTCAGAAAGTGGGGACCCTCCTGGGCACTCCTCTGTCTTCAGGATCCCACCCGCTCTCTGCCTTGGCCTACAGGACCAGACGCCTGCCTGGGTTAGGATGCGGACGTGCTCCCACCGGGTCCTACCACACTGGCCTCCTTTACTTTCCTCAAACACACTATTCCCCCTCCCTCCTATCCCCCATTTTGCCACTGCCCCAGTGCTCACTGTTGTTTGCTGTTTTGACTTTTATCTGGGCTCCTGACCAGACCGTAGTTCCACAAAAACAGACCTGTGTCTTGCTCATCACAGGGCCAGTGTGTGTGGATGCTTAATAAACACATGCTGGGTGAATGACCGAGAACCCAGTATCCTTGTAACAAGTGGCCTATGGAACAAATGGGCCACCCAGGGAGGGAGTCCAGTGCCCTCCATCTTGCCAGGCACCTGGTGAGGCCCAGCCAGCCCAGCACATGGGTCCTGCTTTCCTGGGCTGGCGATCCCAGGTAGCTGGACCCAGGAAGCAAGGACTGTCCCAGTGCAGGCAGGGCGGGTGGAAGGTCCTCCCTCAGAGTCCAACAAGGAAAGGAATGGGGCTGCCCGGTGGATACCCATGACAGAAAGAAATGAGAAGATTCCGGAATGTGTCCACCTCTCGTCTCCCAGAATCCTCTCTCCCAGAGCAAATCTGCCAGGGCCTGGCTGGGCCTCAAACAGGTTTGCCTGGTGGAAAGCTCCACAGCCTAGTGGGTCCCTATATCTAAAACCTGCCTTGGGGCTGAGGTGTTCTTAGCGCTACTTGGACACCTCCCTTGGCCCATCCCTCAGCTGGGCAGACTCTGCAACACACCCTCCTACTGTGAGAACAGGTTTCTCAGAGCCTGAAACCTCCATGAGAAAAAACAAGCAGAGGCCTGGCAGGAAACTCCCCCTGGGCTCAGAGGGAGGAGGTCTCCTCAGAGCTGCAAACGGGCTCGCACCCAGCCTGTGGCAAGTTCCTGCTCCATAAATATATCTAATAATAGCGATAATGATTATTAGTGCAATATAGACTGAGGTCACGGGAAAATGCTCCCTCACCTCTAACAGGCACTGCAAACCGAGAGGCACCTAGAAGTTGGGCCAGAGGGGAGAGTACAAGGTCAGAGGGTCTTATTTCTCACAACCCCCAGTCTTACAAAGGTCAGAGCTGCTCCCAGTTCAATGAGCACTCGCTGTACACCGTATGCTTAAACAGATCACTTCATTCCACCCTTGCAGCAGCCCTAAGAGACCGCTACCATTACCGTGCCCACTCCCCAGAGGAGAAACAGGCTCAGAGAGGCCAAGTAACCTGCCCAAGAGCCAGAGCACACATCGGTTTAAACCAGAACCCTGCTCATAACTAGCCTGAGTACAATTCACACAAACAGGAAATCTGTCCCAATACAGCATATGCCAAAGCTCCTAAAAAACAAACAGGGATGGGGGCCAGCAGATGGTGTAGCAGTTACGTCTCTGGACTCCCACATAACCGACCGTAGTTTGAGTCCTGGACAGGGTGGCTTGGAACTCACGCTGGCTGAGTGTGCATGCATGTCCAAGATCTTGGGAGGAGAATGAAGAAGAAGGGATTACAATATGGCCATCACTCCCTGCGGGGCTGACTTCTCACTTTCCCTCTTACTGTCTCTGTCTCTGTCTCTCTCTCCAGTGAGCACACGTGCCCTAAAGCAAAAACCTCTACCAGAAAGAAAGAAAGAAAGAAAGAAAGAAAGAAAGAAAGAGAGAGAGAGAGAGAGAAAGAAAGAAAGAAAGAAAGAAAGAAAGAAAGAAAGAAAGAAAGCAAGCAAGAAAGCAAGCAAGAAAGAAAGAAATGAAGGAAGCCTCCAACCTAAAAATCTCACCTGATTCAAGCCACCAACACCCCACCTCCTACAGCAGCAGCCAGGGCAGGTGAAGTCAGCCACTTCCGTTAGAAACAAACACAGTCTGGGTCTGGTCTGAGACCCTGGCGGAGCTCTGGGACACTTGAAGCCAGTCCAGCCCGTGATCCTGCTTTCCCAGGCTGGCCATCGTAGGGGCCTCCCTTTGTGGCCCGGTGTCCTCTCCTGGAACTGTGTGTCACCAGCCAGATCCCAGTGTGCTCTCGTGGGGAAAGGCAGAGTCCACACCTGCTCTGCTGGGACCCCTCTACACTGACGCCGGCTGCAGGCACGGCCCAAGGACCCACTAGGAGGTGGGCCTCTGCAGGGGGGAAGGGGTGCACACAGGCCCCTAAAGCCATTTCCTTGAATGGTGGGAGCAAAAACAAGTTACAGAAAAGTGGAAAAGGGAGGGGACCACCCCAGGTTCTACCAGTGAAATGCATCAATAGGACAAAGCATTGAAAAACTGGGGTGCTGCCTCCACGCTTGGGCTTTCCCTTTGGGAGCAACTGTGGGGTCACACAACAGGATGATGGGAGCCACCAGGTGAAGTAGCCTGGATGCCTGAACTGCCGTAAAGAATCACCAACCCTCAGCCAGCTTCACACGCATGAGAAATACACCCTGCTGCACAGAGCCCTGGGTATTTGTTCCGGCGATGCGGCTCAGCCTCACCTGTCTACCCTGCACCTTGTAGGACACACTGACCCCTTCGTGTGAGATCGCGCGCAGGTCCCGAAGCATGCAGAAACACCCGGGAGTCAGCTACTGTGACTGCGACTCCCTTCGCCTTGAACCCAAAGGCACTCGGGCTCCTGCCTGTGAGCACAGGCGGGACCTGTACCTCCTGGGACTGCTCAAAGCCCCCGACCAGCTGCTGACCTGTGCCGAGTCGCCCGTTCTGTGGTGATGTCCTCGAGGTGGAACTCAGCCCAGGGGTCGGGCATGTGCTTGGCCTTCTCGATGGCGTGTTTCCAGGCTTCCTGAGGAAGGCAAAGGGGAAAGTTAAGCGCAGACCAGAGGCTTCTGGGACAGTGCAGCGTAGCCTCCTCCCACTCTGCTATTCCCTTTGGGGAGGCAGACAGACTCCCATCTGTTATTCTTTCAGAACACAATTCCCAAAAGACTCTACTTGCCATCGGGGGCAAAAACTTCCTGCCTGCAAAAGTGATACCATCCTAACTACACACCACTTGTAATCAAAAAGTTGAGAAGGAAAATCAGATAGCACCCCCCTCAACCTCCCATTTGGATTGGCAAACATGTTAACAAGGTTAAAGCTTCAGCAAGTGCCAGCAGGATATGGAGAAGTGGGTATTCTCACACACCACTGGTGGGTATAAACCTTTTCTGAAAGGCAGTCTGGCAATGTACTGAAATGGGGGGAAAAAGGCATTCCCTTAAATTGCTTTTAAGAAGTATTTTATTTATTTATTTGTTTGTTTATTTTATTTTTCACATGAGCTTTGCTAGAGAAAGAGAGAAAGAGAGAGGGAGAGTGAGAAAGCAAGCTGCCAGGTCTAGGACGTGAACCTCAGTCGGCGATGTGGGAAATTCCAGCACCTTACCCACCACGCCACCTGCTGGCCCCCTTAATTTTTTTTTGGGGGGGTAGAGGTTTTTGCTATAGGGCACGTGTGCTTCCCAGAGAGACAGAGAGAGACAGAGAGACAGAAAGCGAGAAATCACCCCCCAGGGGGGGATGGCCACACCGCAATCCCTTCTCTTCCATTCTCCTCTCGAGATCTTGGGCACACATGCACACATGCCCGGCATGAGTTTTAAGCCACTGGGTCCGGGACACGAACTGTGGTCGACTACGTGGGAGTCCAGCGACATAGCCATTATGCTAACTGCTGGTCCCCAATTTTTTTTAAAGAGAGATTTTTGCTATAGGGTGCGTGTGCTTGCTGGGGAGATAGAGAGACAAAAAGTAAGAAAACTCCACACACACACACCCCTGGGGGATGGTCACAATGCAATCCCTTCTCCTCCATTCTCCTCTCAGGATTCTGGGCATGTATGCACATGTGCCAAGCATTAGTTTCAAGCCACCAGGTCTAGGACTTGAACCGCAGTCAACTATGTGGGAGTCCAGCAATGTAACCATTATGCCACCTGCTGGTCTCCGTCCCGTTAATTCTGACCCTGCAATTCTACATCCAAGAGTCTATCTTACAGAAATATGGACATGATGGGGCTGGCAGGTGGCCTGATGGTTAATGCATGAGACTCTCGCATGGCTGACTGCAGTTTGAAACCTGGACCTGGCAGCTTGCTTTCTCACTTTCCCTCTCTGTCTGGTCAAATTAAAATTAATTAATTAACTTTTTTAAAATTTGAATTTGTTTATGTTCATTCACTGCACATCATTACAGCATACAAAATGAGATTTTCCATCCAGAGTACACTGTATATTGTCTCAATCAAGCACATCAACAAACATGTTACTGTCAACGAATAATTTTCCATTTCTTGTTTCCTGTATGTTTTGCTCGCCACCCCCCCCCATCCTTGATTCCCTATCTCTTACCCTCTGCCATCTCCCACTCTCTTCCCACACTGTCTCTGGTATCTATGTTTACTTTCTATACTGTCCCCCCCCCCAT